>NC_054381.1:126671804-126971804 GCF_017654675.1 Xenopus laevis
AAAAGCATTATACTTTATATAATACTCCGCTGATACAGCTAACCAGTTAAAACACTTCATCCTCAAGGCTCTGGATATGGGGGGGGGGGTAATTTGAATGGTAGAAAGACTTTGCCCAGTTTTGGCTGTGATTAAAAGAGCCATACACTGAAGGAGAGTTAGATCTATAAGGAGAACAACCTGCCCAAAATGGCAGATAGGAATTATACAGTAAGGAAGACAGAGTTTACATCATTATTTTTGTGCACTTTATTATAAATACTTCACAGATCATGTTCTTTTACTGTCCAGTTTGTGTTAAAAAACGAATATTTAGTGAAAATAAAATATAAGGATATGATGTTACCGAGGAGCATCATTACCATTTAAAGGCAACATGTTTTTATACAGGTCATGGAACTCTTCTAATATCCTCGTATTTTGCAACAGGGGTACTTTATTTATTATAATGCACAATTTCAGTGAGTCCTGTGACAGATATGACATCACTAAGCTCCGATTATAACAATGACATCACTTAGCACCGTTTATAAGGATATAATTTTACGGGATATTCATGGCTTTTGTGTATTATATGGAAAAACGTAGTGCAGATATGGGATCTGCTTGGAACCTGGGATTTTCCACATAAGGCAACCTGTTGTAATTTTAATCTCCATACCTTCATTCTGCTAAAAAAATTAAACCCAATAGGATTGTTTTGCGACCAATAGGAATTCATGCAGCTTAGTTACCATGAAGTACAAAGTACTGTTTTATTATTAAAGCAAAATGGAAATATAAGAATTATTTGCGTAAAATAAGTTCTGTGAGAGAATGCCTTCAGTGTACCCCTACAATAAATAATGAAGATTGTTCCTGTCTTCAATTTATGTTTCTTTCTTCTAAAATAATTATAAAAAAGGCAATATAAGTAGACATTTATCCAAATACTTTGTTTAAAGAAAATCCTTTAGTTTTGCACTTGGGTTGAAAATGACAAGTCTAATCAAGGTCATTTAGTTCAGTCCCAATAATATCATTGATGTGACACTGTCTTTGTCTGACTTTTCTGTACTATAATATTCTCTATTCTCTCTTTCTTCCTTCTGCTTTTAGCCTTGCTATGAGACAAGCAAGAGGCTGAGCTTCTGTAGGTCAGTCACTATCCAGAGAGCTGCATGCTTGGCTGCATATATCTTATCTGACTGTATATCACTGTGTGTGTGACTGGCGCGTGGACACCAACTTTCTGTATTGCTGGGCACATATAAATGTGGCTTGTGTTGGAATTTTTTTGCCTGTTGTAAAAAAATCAGTTTATTTGTTGAACTAAACAAATAGCTAAAAAAAAATGGTACCATTCGATTTGATCTTATCTACTTAATATTGCAAAGGAATTGTGGGAGAAGTAACATAGTAAGTTAGGTTGAAAAAAGACACACATCCATCAAGTTCAGCCTTTTAAGTCTATATATAACCTGCCTAAAGGTGGCCATACACGGGCCGATAAAAGCTGCCGACAGACCAAGTCGGCAGCTTATTGGCCCGTGTATGGGGGCCCCCGACGGGCTTCCCCGATCGAGATCTGGCCGAAAGTCGGCCAGATCTCGATCGGATGGGGTTAAAAATCCCGTCGGATCGCGGCCGCATCTGTTCGTTGATGCGGTCCCGCGATCCGACCGCCCGTTTGGCGAACGCTAGGATCCGATCGTTGGGCCCTAGAGCCCACGATCGGATCAGCCCGATATTGCCCACCTCAAGGTGGGCATATCGGAGGGAGATCCGCTCGTTTGGCGACATCGCCAAACGAGCGGATCTATCCGTGTATGGCCACCTTAACTGCCAGTTGATCCAGAGGAAGGCAAAAAAAAAACCCTTCTGAAGCCTCTCCTATTTGCCTCAGAGGGGGAAAAAATTCCTTCCTAAAATGGCAATGGGACTAGTCCCTGGATCAACTTGTACTATGAGCTATCTCCCATAACCCTGTATTCCCTCACTTGCTAAAAAGTCACCCAACACCTTCTTAAAGCTATCTAATGTATCAGCCTGTACCACTGATTCAGGTAGAGAATTTCACATCATCCCAGCTCTCACTGTAAAAAAAAAAAAAAAAAACCCTTGCGAATATTTAGATGATATTTAATCAGATTCCTCCTCCCACGTATTCCACTTTTTAATGTACATTGCTTAAAGGGGTTGTTCACCTTGGAGAACTTTTCGTATGATAGAGAGTGATATTCTGAGACAATTTGCCATTGGTTTTCATTTTTTATGATTTGTGGTTTTTGAGTTATTTCGCTTCTTATTCAGCAGCTCTTCAGTTTGCATTTTAAGCAATTTGGTAACTAGGGTTCAAATTAGCCTAGCAACCATGCACGGGTTTGTATAAGAGACTGGAATATGAACAGGAGAGGGCCTGGATGGACCGATGAGTAAAAAAAAAAAGTAGCAATAACAATACATTTGTAGCCTTACAGAGCTTTTGTTTTTAAGAAGGGAGTCAGCGGCGCCCAAATAGTCAGACGAAAAAAGGCAAATAACTATAAAACTATAAAAAAGAAATAATGAAAACCAATTGAAAAGTTACTTAGAATTGCCAATTCTATAACATAATAAAAGTTCCCTTAAAAGCGAACCACCCCTTTAAGCCTGGAAAATGTACACAGAGGTGTACAAGTACAAGCCCTATTTATTGAAAGCAACGTGTAAAATTTTATAAATGGGGGGGATGTTTTACTTTACAGCTGAATTAATTAACCATATAAATATATGAAATCTGTGCATGTAATGTAACCTTTGATGTTATGGAAGGGGTTAATCACGTGCTGGCAGCTTTCTATTATCCCCATGCATCAGAAACTGCAGGGCTGCTTGTGTGTTGGCCTAAAACTACCCATATATTGGTTGATCTAAACTGGAAGTTTCCACTGCATCCACTGGTTGGTGTGGTCTTCTCTAAATAGGGCTGCTTTATGAATCACATGGGTAGGCAGAATGGGCAAAGAACCATTCATTTGGCAACTTTCCCAAACATGTACTGTATGCCCAGCTTTAGCCAGCCTTCAAACAGGTGAACCCTGAGTCAGAGAAACTGATCAGTATTACAAGTGCTGATACTGGTACATCTCCCTGCACAATACAGTTCAGCATAAGAGTTCTATGGGCTCAAACTCTATTGGCCCTTTACAGCTCTTTTTAAACACCAGTTTTCCATTTTCTGGCCTCAGTTGCTTATGCCGCCTCCTCCGATTGCTATATTTTTATATAATTATTCATTTGTACATTATGAAATGGGATGATAGATGCTGTGTGTAGTGTTGTGATGCATTTGATTTTGCATATGTTTTTTGATAATTGTACCTTTTGTTTATTTCAGCTTATCCCCTACCCGGTGGAAATAAATGCTCAGAATGGGAACACAATAGCATCATTTGCTGATGTTGGCTGGGTTGCAAAAGATGAAGGGGAATCATTCGCTAGGCTGCGGTATGTAACATAACTGTGTCTGTATTTTTTTGCCCTTACAGTACAAAGCTGTCTGAAATCCATGTTCAGTCTTATGTTTATTGGCTAGTGCCCAGATTTCTTTCATTCACAAATATTGTTTTTGAAATTGGGTGAATTTTATTTCTCCTTTGTGTTGCCTGACTGTAATTTCCCATGAAGCTGTACTAACACAGATAATATTATGGCCTACAGTACAGTTGTCCCACAACTACATTGCGTCTGTACTGATACAACTCCAAAGGAATAAACAAACTCGTTTTCACTGCTCTAGAAATTGGGCAAAACAAATCACTCAGTGGGGCTCATTTATAAACTTTGAGCCGGGCAGTTTGCATGTGGTTACATTTATAAAGCTGAACAAGAGTGTGCAAACAATTGCGAATTTCTTTTTTCACAAAAGAGCTTTTTAAATATGTCAAAAACTGCAAATTGTGAATATTATGTGAACACTCTGCATTTGAATTACGCCACAACGATGGTGGCGGAGAAAATATTCACAAACCAGTTTTGAAAATTGCAAATTTAAGTTACGGTCAACGCTATTTTCGCATACAACAGCCTCGTACAGTAGGCACACTAATGCAAACACCTGTCTCGTTTGCGAGCCATTTGCGAAAATGTATTCTCAATGTGAATTCGCAAAACCTGGAAAGATGGGCAGAGTAATATATTAATATTAATATATTAGTGTTCAGGAAAAAACATGGGCAATACAACCATTTGCGAATAAATATGCACTGCAGTGAGTATAATTATTGTTCAAGGGTCGTGGTTTGGAACCTTCAGTTTTCCAGCATTTAAATTCCTAGTTTTATTGTTACATGTATGACCAGCTTCAGTTATAGACCACTAGACTTGCCCCAGTGTTGCATGAATGACAATTTACTGAAGGTAAAACCGTTCCTGGTTTTTTTTGGACATGGTCTGACACGCTTGCTCAGCTGGTGTGTGGTGTAGACTGCAACATTCATATCTTTGCATGCAGCTGGATATACAGATATAGACAATATTACTGAAGTTACTAAAAAGTAAACACTGCAAATAACATCTGAATTATATTGAGCGTTTTAGCTGCACTCCCCTGTGTTCCGGTTTCATGCGTTCAGCCGCAGGGGAGCGCAGGAGTAGACGCACTGAATTCTTTTCAATGGGGCTGTACTCACACAGACGCATGTAAGCGGCGAACGCAGGAAAAATGCAACATGCTGTGTCCCAACCTGCGTTCGTCGCTTACATGTGTCTGTGTGAGTACAGCCCCATTGAAAAGAATTCAGTGCATCTACTCCTGCGCTCCCCTGCGGCTGAACACATGAAACTGGAACGCAGGGGAGTGCAGGTAAAAACCCTCGTCTATAAAAGCCCTAACTAACGTAAATGTTTTTCACCCCTCCTTTATAGTTCTGAAATCCGTCCCAACCAAAACACACCTGTATTACCTGAGCCAGTCCCTATGGAGCAGCCACTCATCAGACAGACCTCGTTACCTGTGCTGGCGGAGGAGGAGGTTAAAGCTCAGGGTGTAGCCAATAAAGATGCAATGCAAAAGATCAGCGCCCTCGAGAGTGAACTTGCCAATTTAAGAGCCCAGATAGCAAAGATTGTAACCTTCCAAGAACAGCAAAGCTTAACAGGTATGAAGTGCTTCAATGGAGAGTTCTATTTCTCGGTCCAACGTGTGGCACTCGGACACCACTTGCCACAGTGGAAAAGCTGTTGTGTCATGGGGCGCTGTACATTTTATCACTAGGATTTTAGATATGTCACACACACACACACACACACTGTCAATGTATAGTAAGGGGTTTCTCCGACTTATTAAAGGAATAGTTCAGTATAAAAATAAAAACTAGGTAAATAGGCTGTGCAAAGTAATATAATTAGGTACTGACTGGTAACCAATAAGAGAACTGCAAAGCAGGAAGTAGTGTTTTAGTAATTGTTAGACATCCAGTTACTCCAGCCTTTATAGATTAAGTTTTTGGCTAACTAACTAACTATATTGAAAACGTTTTCTATTGTAAACCGTTTTTATTTTAACGCTGAATAATTCCTTTAAGCGATAAATTGTTGTTTCAAAAATAGAAATTCAGTAGACGGATAAATGGCAGCACTGGGCTGTCTGCCTGAGTCCACACTAGCAACCTCATGGTGTGCTCTTTATACATTATAGAATGAATGCTTATGTCATATCTTTTCCACTGCTCATGGCATTCATTATGGAGTGATATTTATCATTTAAGTGATATCCTTCTTCTGTGTCCTTTATTTCTTGTTATTTTGACTTTCTAGGTTCCTCTACAAGTACAGACAGCGGCAGCCTCTCCACTCCCCCTCCATCAGCAGCTCCTCCTCCACCGCCGCCGCCACCTCCACCTCCACCTCCAGGGCTCCAGAAAAGTGTCTCCGCTATTGACCTTATTAAGGAGCGAAAGGGCAAAAAGACCAGCACAGACATATCCCTCACAGACAGTGCACCAAAGAAGCCAGAAATGCCCAGTATGTTGGATGTCCTCAAAGACATGAACAGGGTGAAACTGCGTTCTGTGAAAAGGTAACTGCTTACTGTGCAGTGGCTGGAGTTCAATTGGGTTCCTCTCTCATATACTGTATTCCATATTGTGAAATACAAACCTGTAGCCACTTACTGCTCATACATTAACATCACCCACACACAGGTCAAGTGCTCCAACCCTGTCACCCCTGAAGTACAGGGATACTCAGTACAGGGATACTCCATTGCCCTGCTTACTGACATATGTAGATTCTCCAAATTTGGAGGCCACATAGTTGGCAAAGTCTGTCTGTCCAGGGGAAGGCAAAAGGACCAGCTGTCAGTTCAGAAGAACAAAGAGCTGATCCTAAAGTTGAAAATTTGCTCCATAATGAATAATTGTGGTGTTGCAAGTGGTATCACTTATGTTCTGTACATTCACAAAAAAGCCACAAGAGCAGCTCACAACGGAAACATTATTCATGGGAGCGCAGGATTCCCTCCTCACCCGAATATGATCCCTCCACCCTCTGTGATGAAGCTCAAGAAGGTTTGTTTTCTAGGTAGGAGCAAACTTGGGGCTGGGTTATTACATAACGCCATATTAACTGCAGGACTCCAGCCCTAATGGTTGTTTTGGGAATTGTGCATATAAAAGCGAGGAGAGATGGGAGGATTACCTTAGACAAGGCTAAACAATAATAGGGAGAAGGTGAGTAGGAGGAAATGTATGTGAAGGCGGATCTCTTTGGTGTGTTTAGGAATGTTCAATGTTAAATTGTTTTTTAATGAAGAGACATATGATCTCTTACAGGAGTCCTGAAGAACACAAGCCAAGTGACCCAACTGACCCAGCTACACTAATAGCAGAAGCATTAAAAAAGAAGTTTGCTTATAGATACCGAAATGACAGCGAATCAGAAAGGACTGTTTCCAAAGCAGAACACCAGCATGTCCCAGAGGTGCCTCTGGTATGTTACAATGTAAAAAAAAGCATGTTTGGGGTCTCTGATCATTGTTAGACTGATTTCAACTCCAGTCTGTAAAAAGTCAGGTTTAAAATACACGGTGCTAGATGATGGTTTAAAAGAGAACTAAAGCTTAACTAAAGAAGTCGATAGAAATGTTGTACATTATGTTTGAGCTTCTGTACCAGCCCAAGGCAACCACAGCCTTTTAGCAGGGAAGATCTGTGTCTCCAAAGATGCCCCAGTAGCTCCCCATCTTCTTTTCTGCTGATTCACTGTACATGCTCTGTGCTGCTGTCACTTACTGAGTTTAGGCACTGACGCACAATATACTGTACATATATATATATATATATATATACTATAAATGTCACAATATAAGGCTGATTAGTAATTAATACTGATAATTACTACATGGCAGCTCAGAAACCAGTGCAACTAGCATCAGAATTTAATAATCCACTTTGTAGCTTCAGCTTATATTAGAGACCAACCTCATTTTCTGCTTGATAATTTGCGACAACCCCTAAATTTACCTTCTCAACAGCTGCTCAGAGCACACAGAGCATGTGCATGTACAGTCCTAACAAAATCCAAGCTGTTGAAGAGGGCCTGCTTACTCTGCAATGTAATCGGGACACTTTCAGGGGGAAGCAGAGAGAGGGACTATCTAGGGTAGTATGTAGGGGCTATATTATTGTGGGAGGAGGGGTTCGTTCTCCTTTAAAACACACAGTGAATGATCCTATAAGTGAGGAACCATGATATAGCAATGCCAAACAAGGTGATTGGTATAAACTCATTTTAGTCTTTTTATTTCTTCTCTCTCTCAGTTTGGACCTCATATGCTGAAATCTACAGGGAAGATGAAGACCCTCATCAAAGCATCACATTCTTGAGAGCAAAAAGAAATATTTTAAAGCTTCTATAAAATGTTCTTCCAGCACGACATTTAGGAGTTTGGACTGATCTCTGTTGATCGCTTTACCTATATATCTGGTATGGCTGCGTGGAGAGTTCTTTAGTGGCTTCTAAAGAGGGAAAGTCTTATTTAGTCATAGGCAAGTGTTTAATGCTAAACAGAACCATGATTCTGCCCCTATAGGATGATCAATAAACACAGGTGACATCAGTACAGGCTTTGTGCAGAGCAGTATTAGTATAGCGCGTTCTTGTCATATTGTGTATTTATTGGGATTAGCAGAATACTGTACGACAGTCAGGGATTGGATGATTTTATCACTCGCTCTGTCTACATTTGTTATAATTGGACAAAATGCAAAGGGAACCCAATTACCCATCTTTGGGTATCCAGTTTTCTTTTGTAGTCATTTTTTTCCTAGGGGCATGTCATCATGATGTCTGCCAATCATAAGCTTTAAAACAGCAGTTTGTACCAAGGATATACATGCCAAGTTTTATTTCATAGTAATACATAATAATGTGCACTAGTGAACTACAGCGCTAAGCATCTTTAGGCAACTGTCACATTGATGTGTTGGGATGTGTAGTTCAGCTCGAGGACTGCTTGACCCTGCTGAAACCTACAGGTATCTCCCCTCCTAGTATATATAAATGCAGAGCTATATGGGCATCATTAGCACAAAAATTATACCGGATTTTTAGGTAAAACTAAGTTGCAAATTAGTTCATTTCCATGCAATTGTTATGTTGTGGTGTTATTGTGAGATGCTGCATTTGGTCCATTGGTCTGCTTTTGGGTTCTAGCTCAGGAGTGGGGCAATTGAATGGCTTATTCTTCCCAAAAACTGTGGAGGGATTGGTGTGCCCTCAGTTCAATAGTAGCTGCCTTGCCAGTGTCATGTATTCTTATTAATGGCCTGCTCCACAGTTAATCCTCACTACAAGGATGATCTAGAATAGTCCGTTCTGAGCAGAAGGACACTAATCACTCTTATCTAGAAGAGATTATAGTTGGCTTTCACATGGTTTCTTTCTAAGGAAACCTAAAGTTTAAGGTTCGCAAAAGTGTTCTAATGTTAGAGGAGGTATAGTGGATGCAATAAGACGTATGCTGTGCTGATATGGGAGTAGATATTCAAGAAACCGTTTTACAGAAAAATACCCCATGAACCCAATAGATGGCTGGAGTATGTTTGGAGAATAGTCCATCGCCCATTTGGAGGGTATGTCCCGCTGTATGGTTAGGTATGTGCAATTGGGAAGCTGCACTGCACTCTTGTCATTGCTCAGTGGTGGAAGCTCATCCTTTACAGAGGTTTAAACTGCAGCCAGGCAATGGATCCTATTGATTGGCTATCTGAACCATCTGCTGTTGTTTTATGGTGCCTAAAGGAAGTCTTTTAGTCACAGGAGCTTGCAATCTTTACCTTTTTATTGTGCAAATCGCGATATAGTTTATTCTGTTACATGAGCAGCAGGATCAGTCTACTTTATTGTATTCTGTTATACTAGTATTGTTGGCAGAAACCCCTTTGTGGCCGTTCTGCCTTGGCCATCTCAGAAATCCCTTTATATAATCATTCAGAACCTCCCGATTTGTACTGTACATAGTTCTGTCTCTGACACTACCTTAATGGAAGCTGACAATGGTTTAGAGTTTTAGAATAATGGTGTAATATTAAATAATACTGTGTTATCTATAATGGTACTTATTTTATTTAAAAAAAAAAAACCCTTGTTTTAGAAGTTGCTAATTTTATTGTATTTATACTAGCTAATTGAAGTTTCCATTTGAAGGAAAGCTACAGCTCAGCTCACAGTTGCCTTATCACAAAAAATTGTTTTAGCAAGTGCCCATGTGCAGGTGGATAGACTCTTCTATCTCTCAGTATGTGTTTAATACAAGCATAGGAGTGTATGGAGGGATTTCACTGCTGAAATATCTGTGACTGATTGAAAAAAAGAGGTTTTGCCCCAATATAAACTATGGCATAAATGTGTGACATGCCATGATTTCAGGGGTGCATTTCGCTGGACTTTCAAAGTGACACCGTTATGGGGGGCTAAAGCAATCAGAGGTCTGAATCTGACCCTTTTGCCATCCCCCAGATTAAACTATATTTGGCATCAAAAACAATACCCACAAAACTGTTCTTATTTTACATTATATAAAAAAAAACTGTTTATTATTAAATTTGGGTTTAAGCTTTGTATAAACTAAACTCCAGCAAGTGTACATTTAAATCCTGCTATATTTATATTTTGAACAAATAAAAGCTGAGATTGCAGCTGTATTGACAGGCACAGAGTTTTCGAAGTTTCTCTGATTATCCAGTCAAATGACCAATCTGATGGGAGGATAGGAAAATGGCTCATAAGTGGAAACTAGAGGCCAAAATAGGACTGTATGTACCTCATGTTTCAGCTCCTAAGGTTTTATCTCAATCTCTGATACATTGTCCCAGGGAGTTGGCCAGCCAAGAAAAGTTAATGGGCATTGCTATGGGCAGTGTCAGACCCATGGATTGTTCTATCACAGTCCACATCAGGGTCCTTCTACCAGTTGCCAGTGTAATGAATGCCATTAGTTTTGTGACTGCTTGGGGGTATCCATGCCAGGGGCACACCACCATATTCATAAAGTGTCATTCCAGAGATTATATAGAATTCCCTGTCCTAGAGAAACCCAAACCTAAGGGCCCCAGCACATTCACACAAAGCAGGGCCAATGTTACCAGGAGCCTGTACCTATTTCAAGTGGGCGAAGGAAACCTAAGAAACACAAACCGATATGGGAAGAATATACAGGTTAGGGAGAGTCTAAAAAAAATTGCTAACTAAGTAGAAAGCATGGGGCAGATTTGATAAAAGGCGAAGTGGCTGATACTCGCGACAATTCAGTAGTGTTTCCCGCCCGCAGGGACATCACCGGGTGCAGGCGCCAATTCGCCAATGAAAAAGACTGGTGCTAGCGTTCATTCGCACTCTATCGCCAGGCCATTTTTCGCTGTGGCAAATGGTCATTAAATTCAAGTGCGGATTTTACTGAATGTTACCTGTTTCACCAGAGTTGCCTTCACCACCTCAGACCAGGCAAAGTGCATTAAAGTAGTTAGATCTTCCTCAATCGTCTTTTCCTTTTTTTCCAGTCTGATTGCCTGCAAAAGACCTAACAAACTTTTTTTGGGCAACCGGTCTTCCCCATACATTTGCAAACCTATGGAACATTCATTTTACAGTGAGCACATGTGTAAGGCATTAAAACAACTCTTGTATTTTATTAAGGTTCCCTGGACATGTGTTTTAAAAAGTGTAATTTGTGAGTATATGCACCAACATTTAACATTAGGACGTCCATACAACTTTAAATTTCCCGCCCTATGCAAATTGATCTGAGCGCAAGATCCCTACGAAGTTTCAATAGGCAGAAATGAAATCAAATGCTCGTATTGCCAAAGTAACGCTAGCGGAAACTTGCCAGCGTTCGCCACCCACAATGAAAAGCCGCATTTTAGTGAACTAGCGTAGCCTGAGCGCATTTACGCCTGGAGAAGTGTAGCGATGGGTGCGAAGCGGTCGCTGGTGACAATTCGCCCTTTAGTAAATCTGTCCCATAGTGTTTTTGGGGGTCAGGTTGGGCATGTTATGAAGTGTGCTAGAATATACAACAGAAAAGCTGATCACTTAGAAAATAAAACAAAATACAGAATGAAGTTGATTGTCTTCTTTAAGCTGATGGCAGATGCACAATACAAAGATGATGCAGATACAAGACTAATACTGTAAAATGAGTTTGTTTTTTATTCATCAAAGTTGAACAGCAACAGGCACGTATTAAAAATGAGTATGGCAAAGCCTTGTACAAATGGCTTTACGCTGAAGCCGTCTCCCAAAAAATGGTCTGTTGCGACAAACTGTAAACAGATAATAAACAGTCGTTTAACAGCAATACCGAGGAAAATACAAACTAAAAAAAAAAAAAGCACCAGTTTCTGATCAAGAGAACAGTTGTGCTCACCAGACTAAAAACAAAATCACAAAAAAAGAATGGAATGTTTTCAGTTTAAAATTAGTCCCACAACTGGTCCTAAAAACAATTCCTTACACAACAAAATCCCACGAGTCGATTATTTCACTAAAGAATGACTAAAAAGGGGAAATAAGAAGAAGAAAAAAAAATGCACTTTTTCAAAAAAAGGGGGGGGAAAAGAATTTGGTCACTTAGCTTTGTGCATAGATTAAGGCATTTGTAGCAATTTGTTACAAGCCGTCCATCCTCTTGATGGGGCTGCTGAACTGATGCACACACCCACTCACAGGCCCACTCGCCCTTGCTCCACTCAAACAGGCGCATACACACTGCAGCAAAAGAGGCATTTTTTTACCCTTGTCCCAATGACTATTCCCTTCCCACTTTATTCCAAATTGGTAAATACCCTGAGCTGATTGTTGTGATTACATTACATTACAACTTGTTGCCCTGCTGGCTCTAGAGTTAACGCCACTTATTTCCATGCAGTTCAAGTGTTCAGTAGTGAAAAAGAATAACAGCATGCAACGCATTCACTGCAGCGCCGTAAAGCACTGCCTTCGAAAGTAAATAACGGGGATGCATTTCCCTCCTGCCTCTGGACTAAAGGCGGGCTTTATGAGCGGAAATATTACAGATGGGAGGGTGGGGGGAGGGGAACTGCTGGGGCAAAAGCTGGGAAGATTTACAGTCAACATTTGTTCTCTTAAATAACAACAAAAAAATGAAAACTCCAGTTAGTGGTTCCGTCAGGGCCATGCGTCCAGGCAAGTTTTCAGTGTAAACAGCATCTCTTGCCAAGGCAGCAAAGCAGTGGGCACTTCACAGTTCCAGCACAAAGTGGAAGGTACAACACCAGTCAGGGAAATTCTGGCCGAGCCATGCCATTCCGTCATTCAACAAGTCTTTTTTTTTTGTTTTCCTTTAACATTTCATTAAAAAAGAGAAGACGACAAAAAAAAAAACAATCCAAGCCAAATATGGAGGGAAACGTGTGGCACATAGAGAAGGAGGAGCTTCCTGCAGTTCTCTGTCAGTCGCAGCTGTGCTTTGCATAATCAAGCTTTCATAGAAAAAGCCAACTGAGGTATGTGCATATTGCTCTGGATTCAGGTCTTGGTTTAAAAAAAAGAAAAATCCGAAAGTTAAAGGAAACCAGTGGAATAAATAATGCTGGCATTGTTTCTATGTAAAAACCTTGGCAACCAGGAGAAATTTCTCTCTCACATTGCAGTCATTGGGAGAAACCAGCAGAGCTGATTCCAGTTCATGGTGCACAGTCTTTCCTGAGGTAAAAGTTATCAGTCAGCCTCTTCGCTGCTCGAGCGCTCCTGCAGCATTCCTTTCCAGCTGGCTTTATTGAGTCCTACGTGGCCGAGCATGGTCTGGGACAGCCTGGTGTTACTGAACCGGGCCCACTCCACAAACAATGGCTCCACCAGGTACGTAATGAAACCTTGGGAAATGGGGGGAGGAAAAACCAAACACATTAGCTGGACAAGAGACAGAGATAGACAGGGTCCAAATTCCCCTAGCAACATACACAGATTTGAATAAGAGACTGGAATATGAACAGGAGAGGCCTGAATAGAAAGACAAGTAATAAAATGTAGTGATAACAATAAGTGTGGAGCCTTACAGAGCATTTTTTTTAGATGGGGTCAGTGACCCCCATTTGAAAGCTGCAAAGAGTCAGAAGAAGGTAAATCATTTAAAAACTATAAAAAAAAAAAGTAAAAAAAAAAATTAAGAATAACTGAAAAGTTGCTTAGCATTGGCCATTCTATAACATACTAGTTGACTTAAAGGAACAGTAACATCAATAAATTAAATTGTTTTAGGGCAGAGACACACACAGTCAGATTCGGGGAGATAAGTCGCCTGGCAACAAATCTCTTCTTCGGGGCGACTAATCTCCCACGAACTGTCTTCCTGCTGGCTAGAATGTAAATCGCCGGCGGGATGGCACTCTGAGCGATTCGTTTTCTGAAATCACTGCAGTTTCCTCATGAGGCAACTCCGGAAATATAATCGCTCCGAGTGCCATCCCGCAGGCGATTTACTTCTAGCCGATGGGAAGGCAGTTCGGGGAGATTAGTCACCCCGAAGAGGAGATTTGTCGCCGAGCAACTAATCCCCCCGTATCTGACAGTGTGTCTGCCCTTAAGTAATAAAAATATAATGCAGTGTTGCCCTGCACTAGTGAAACTGCTGTGTTTGCTTCAGGAACACTACTATTGTTTATATAAATAAGCTGCTGTGTAGCAATGGAGGCAGCCATTCAAAGGAGAAAAGGCTCAAGTTTAACAGCAAATAAGCCCTGTAGAACACAATGGCGTTAAGTTATCCACTATTTAACCTGTGCCATAGTCTTTTCAATTTGGGCCATTGCTACACAGCAGCTTATTTATATGAACTATAGTAGTGTTTCTGAAGCAAACACATCAGTTTTACCAGTGCAGGGCAACAGTATATGATATTTTTATTACTTTATAATACTTTCATTCTTTGGTGTTATTGTTCCTTTAAAGGTGAATCACCCATTTAATGTATCTGCTACACAATAGTCTGTATGTTGTGTTCAGTATGTATGCTTGCTTGGTTTCTCTCTTTCTCAAGCTCAGGTGAATCCTATTTCTGCCCCATTCAGCTGTGCATGCACTTACTGATATATTACTTGCCACCCCTCTCAATGTGGTGCTACTGCAGTAACATTCCCTAATCAGGCAACATATCCTCATATAATACACAAAAGCCATGAATATCCTGTAAATGATATCCTTATAAACGGTGAGTTCTGATGTCATCAGTTATAAACGGTGAGTTCTGTTGTCATTTCGGTCACATGATTCACTGAAATTTGTGTATTATAATAAATAAAGTACCCCCAGTTGCAAAATATGAGGATATTAGAAGTTACCTCGGAGTTCCATGACCTGTATAAAAACACTCGGCCTTCACCCTCGTGTTTTTATAAGGTCATGAAACTCCTCGGTAACTTATAATATCCTTATATTTTACAAGAGGGGGTACTTTATTCAGTATATCACCAACAGATCATTAAAGGGGACCTGTCACCCCCGCCTGAAAATCTGTATAATAAAAGTCCTTTTAAAATTAATCATGAAACCCAATTTTTTTTCTTTTTTCAATTAAAACAACCATACTCATATAAGCTCATTTAAAAATGTCAATCATATATTCCCTGTTCCTCCTCTATGCTTTAGGCATAGAGTCAGAGCAAGCAATTACTTTCACGTTCCATTCTGCAATTTCTAGATGTCACTGCATTACTTTCATTCCCCCTCCATCTCAAACATTTCATTTTGTAGCAAGGGCATGGGCATCAGGTCCCCCATTTTGGTGCATAAACAAGATTTTGGCATGATCTAACGCTTGCCTTAATAACAGTGTCTACAAAATGGCTGCTGCCTGGTTCACGTGATTGTGAATTCCATGAAAAAAAAAAAAAAAAAAGATTTAAATAATTTATATAGTGTAAGTTTATTTCGCTAATTTTGCTTGAGATTAATCTTAAAACAGGATTTGGAATTATTTTTTAGGGTGACAGGTCCCCTTTAAGTTCCTGCAAGACACCAACACCTAAGCCAGTGATCAACATGTTACTCACTAACCCCTTGTTGGTTGCTCCCAGTGGCCTCAAAACAGGGGCTTATTTTTTAATTAGACTTGAAGGCAAGTTTTGGTTTCATAAAAAACAGGTGTACTGTCAAATAGAGCCTCCTGTAGTCTGCTAGTCTATACAGGGGCCACCAAATAGCCAATTACTGCCCTTATTTAGCAGCCCAGGATGTTTTTGCATGCCTGTGTTGCTCCCAACTCTATTTTTGAATGTGGCTCACGGATAAAAAAAAGGTTGGGGACACCTGATCTAAGCTAATCAAATTAAACCCATACCTACAAATAACCACAAGGGGTCAGCAGTGATCTATTTTAAAGGAGGGAAGAAAGACTGTGACCAATGTAACCCATTCCATACCAGCTTCTCTTAGGTCTTATCACATTGCCTTTACCAATACGTGCGAGGCATAGATCACTCATGCATCATCAAAAGGTCAATTCTATGGCAGGTTAAAGTCATCAGTCCTTCAGCTCCATTTGTAGTCCTCCTTTTCTGTAGCGTATTCCTACACCCGATAACATTATGTACATCAGTATGTCTCCCTTTGGCAATCACTTGCACCCACTTACACTGGTATTCTGCCATTTGCCACTGCACATAACGAATCACGTACTGGAAAATATAAGTATAGTCACCTTGGAGCCTAGTGACCTTTATAAAGAATTTGGCTTGCAGCCTTGCTCTTTCAGTTTCAGTTTAGCCTGAGCGTGAACCTTGCAGAAAATGCTAAGCAGCAGTTACACCAAAGGAGTTGTGTGTCCATATAAAGTAGGGATGCACCAGATTCGGGATTGGCCAGGATTCAGACTTTTTCAGCAGGATTGGGAATAGGCAGAATCCTTCTGCCCGGCTGAACCAAATTCTAATTTGCATATGCAAATTAGGAACAGGAAGGGTAATCTCGTGACTTTTTATCACAAAACAAGGAAGTAAAAAACATTTCCCCTTTCCCATCCCGTATTTACATATGCAACTTAGGATTTGGTTCGGTATTCGTCCGAATCTTTCACGGTGGATTCGGCCAAATCCAAAATAGTGGATTCGGTGCATCCCTAATATAAAGGCAGGAGTCTGCAGGCCAGGCACATTTATATTAGTCACAGAACTTCAAAGGGACTTCTAAGTCACATTATATAGTGAATAAAGTACCCCCTCTTGTAAATTATAAGGATATTATAAGTTACCGAGGAGTTTCATGATCATATAAAAACACAAGTGTTTTTATACAGGTCATGGATCTTGGAGGTAACTTTTAATATCCTCATTTTCCAACAGGGGGTACTTTATTTATTATAATGCACAAGATTCAGTGACTTATGTGGCATAAATGACATCACTACTCACTGTTTATAACTGATGACATCACAAGTCACCGTTTATAGGGATATAATTTACAAGATATTCTTTTGTGTATTATAAGGATATATCCTTATAATTCAGGCAATTGTACAAGTGTATGAAAGAGGAAAAGAACTGAAGGGGGCTGGTGAGCTTAATATTCAGGCTTCCCAAATCTCAGATGAAACAGCCAAATCATAGACCCACTGTAGTGACTGCATTCATTGGTCAGAAGAGTATATCGTGCTTACCAATCTGGATATTGGCTATATTCGATGTATGCCGATCGCACAGTGGACCGACATCCAGTTTATATTTGCTTTCAACATCGCCTAAAGAAGAATAAATACGTTACAAAATAACCAGCACATTAGTAACGGGCAGACATGCTGCCACTATTTTCACTACAGAATATAAAAAATAACCCTCAACCCCATACACACACACGTACATGGCACAATTTAAACCCTCCCTCTTCTAAAACCAAATATTAAAGCTGTATCACAGACCTGGAGCAGATTTAAGCAAGCCAGTAGTCACTAGGGCAGTATGGGAAATGCTACAGCAGTATAAATTGAAGCTTGTTGTATTGTTTCCATCTATGATGCACATTTACTACATCACTTCCCAAATTCTGTTTCTAATCACGGCTTTACTTCTTCACATATTTTAAGCTCTTACGCATCTATCCCTGTAATTCCCTATCTCTTCCCTTCCCTCCAAACATTCCCTGAAAATCCACCTGCCTGTCTCCATACTGGCTTCTCCACAGCCAACACACAATAGAAAGGTCACAATAAATGACCACATGATAAGTAAAATTGTGTCAGCTATCTAAACTAGAAATTAAAAACACAACTACCAAATGAAATGTGCACAGTTTAAAGGGATACTGCCATGGGAAAACATGTTTTTTCAAAACGCATCAGTTAATAGTGTGAATTCTGCACTGAAATTCATTTTTCAAAGAAGCAAACAGATTTTGTTATATTCAATTTTAAAATCGGACATGGGGCTAGACATTTGTCAGTTTCCCAGCTGCCCCCAGTCATGTGACTTGTGCACTGATAAACTTCAGTCACTCTTTACTGCTGTACTGCAAATTGGAGTGATATCACCCCCTCCCTTTCCCCCCCCCCCAGCAGCCTAAAAACAGAACAATGGTAAGGTAACGAGATAGCAGCTCCCTAACCAGCTGACTGGTAGATCTAAGAACAACACTCAATAGTAAAAGCCACGTCCCACTGAGACACATTCAGTTACATTAAGTAGGAGAAATAACAGCCTGCCAGAAAGGATACTAAAGTGCAGGCACAAGTCACATGACCGGGGCAGCTGGGAAATTGACAATATGTCTAGCCCCATGTCAGATTTCAAAATTGAATATAAAAAAAATCTGTTTGCTCTTTTGAAAAATGGATTTCAGTGCAGAAGTCTGCTGGAGCAGCACTATTAACTGATGCGTTTTGAAAAAAAAGTATCCCTTTAACCAAGCCCGTAGTTTCAGCCACTTGCCTTGATAAAAGAACTCTTCTGTGACTTTTTCACTCCACTGCTTACTCAGCTCCCAGGTACGGCAGGGATTACATATATCGGCACACTTCAGAGCCATCTGGGGGATCAGAAAGTGAAGGAAAAGAAGTAAAGAATGATATAATTGATATACTGGGTTGCTCTGCATTTGCTGTAGCAGTGACCACTTACAAAAGATTTCTAGTTACGTTACACAGATTGCCAGAGTTCAAGGGATGCAGTTTGCGGAGATTAGTCGCCCCGAAGAAGAGGAGATTTGTCGTGCCCTGACCCTTAAAGGAACAGTTCAGTGTAAAAACTAAAACTGGGTAAATAGGTAAGGCTGTGCAAAATAAAAAATGTTTCTAATATAGTTAGTTAGCCAAAAATCTAATGTATAAAGGCTGGAGTGACTGGATGTCTAACAGAACATAACACTACCTCCTGCTTTTCAGCTCTCTAACTCTGAGTTAGTCACCGACTTTAGTGTGGGCCACATGGGACATAACTGTTGAATGAGTTTACAATTGATCCTCAGCATTCAGCTCAGATTCAAAAACAACAGTTATGACCCATGTCCCCCCCCCTCGTCAAGTCACTGATTGGTTACTGCCTGGTAACCAATCAGTGGAAACCAAAAGACTGCCTGGTAGCCAATCAGTGGAAACCAAAAGAGCTGAAAAGCAGGAAGCTCATGAGCAACATGTTGTTCCCCAACCCCTTGGATGTTGCTCCCAGTGGCCCCAAAACAGATGCTTATTTTTGAATTCCAGGCTTGGAGGCAAAAAACAATAAAAAACAGATATACTGCCAAATAGAGCCTTCTGTAGGCTGCCAGTCCACATAGTGGCTACTAATAGCCAATCACAACCCTTATTTGGCACCACCCAGCAAAATTTTGATGCTTGTGTTGCTCCCCAACTCTTTTTACATCTAAATGCTGCTTATGGGTGAAAAAGGTTGGGGATCCCTACTTTAAACAGTGTTATGTAGTGGCCAATCTAGGGCAGTACAATAAGTTACAATTGTACTCAGCACTGACAAAGATTTACACATCACATCTGTTTGCTAGTTGGAAAAGCTCATGTACAAGAAGGTATGAAAGGGTATTTTGGCCTGCATGTAACATATATGTGTGAGTGTACAGAGGGCATGCAATGGTATTTTGCTGTATGTGGGATTATTACAAATGGCATTCCTCAACAGCAACAGTTTGTTACAGAAGTGTCAAGTGTTCAGAGTCAGACGTACCTGCAGGATAAAGAGTCTGTCAGTGGCGTTGTCTAGGCATAAGTCTCCTCTATCCAGGCAAGTTCTAAACTGCGACAGGTATTCATTTTGCCGACTGATATCTGTAGCAAGAATGATAGAGCCCAACTGGCTTTCCATGTGTTGTCTAGGAGAGAATGTCACAAACAGATCAAAGTCAATAGTGTTTGTGTGATTACTCACATGATGTTACAAGAAGAAAGCACCAACTCCACAGATTGTAGACTGCAACCACCTACAAAGAGCTACCACTCAATTCCTATTCAATACTAGTATGTCTTCAATGGGCTGAACATTATCATCTCAATATTTCCATGCAACTTTCTTTGGCTTCAATAGGATACAATTTTGTATTTGTTGTGGCACTTAGGTAGACTAGAGGGGTATTTGGGACAATAGTACTGCCTGTGGACCAAAATCCTAGATTCCATTTATTTTTTAAGGGAGATCAATTCTGGAGATCCTGGGCACATTTATTAACATACTAAATTGCAACAGTGCAGCATATCAGTCGATTGCCATAAGACAAACAATGATAACTGCTTATTGATTGCTAGGTGTTAATGGAGTGTTGACTACATCAGTACTAGAGCTCATTTAATAGAACATATAAAAAGGTAATAGCAGCATAGTTTGGAAGTAGCATGCATATTGTCACCTTCCATAGTCCCTTACCTCTCCTCTAATGTCAAGTGTGAAAACAAACCCGATTCACGCAACAGACCCACTGCTGATCTCCAGTGGTGGTTCTCTAATACTGAGGTATTCTGAAAGGAAAGCAGAGCCGAGAAAATTAGTGGTGTAAGTTCTACTAGTAAGTTCTACTGAGAGACTTAACATAAAATAACTGCAGCACATATGTATTGCTCAAGCAGTGCAACCTTAGCAGCGGCTGGTAGCCCACTTAGCAAGAGGCTATTGTGCTATTTCTACTCCAGAGGATGTATGGCCATGCAGTAATATTATACATACCAGTCTGAGACTATACAAACATGTTTTTCACAGCTGTTCTTAAAGGGGTTGTTCACCTTTAAACTAACTTTTAGTATGTTGTAGGGTTGTTATACTGAGACAACTTGCAAATGGTCTTTATTTTAAAAACCACAAATAAAAGGATTCTCTTTTTATTTAGCGTTTCTCCAGTTTGGAATTTTAGCAGCTATCTGGTTGCCAGAGTTCGATTTCCCACTGTGGTTTGAACGAGACTGGAATGAGACAAGTTATACACTAAATGGCAGTGTGTTGGGAGTTTCCTTAAATGAAAAGGATCTTGGGGCTTTTGTAGATAACAAGTTGTCTAATTCTGGGCAGTGTCATTCTGTGGCTACTAAAGCAAATAAAGTTCTGTCTTGCATAAGGGCATTAACTCAAGGGATGAAAACATAATTATGCCTCTTTATAGGTCCCTGGTGAGGCCTCATCTGGAATATGCAGTGCAGTTTTGGACTCCGGTCCTTAAGAGGGATATAAATGAGCTGGAGAGAGTGCAGAGACTAAGTGCAACTAAATTGGTTAGAGGGATGGAAGACTTAAATTATGAGGGTAGACTGTCAAGGTTGGGGTTGTTTTCTCTGGAAAAAAGGTGCTTGCGAGGGAACATGATTATACTTTACAAGTACATTAGAGGACAGAAAAGATAAATAGCAGGGGACCTTTTTACCCATAAAGTGGATCACCGTACCAGATGCCACCCCTTTAGACTAGAAGAAAAGAACTTTCATTTGAAGCAACGTAGGTGGTTCTTCACAGTCAGGACAGTGAGGTTGTGGAATGCACTGCCGGGTGATGTTGTGATGCTGATTCAGTTAATGCCTTTAAGAATGGCTTGGATGATTTCTTGGACAGACATAATATCAAAGCCTTGAATAACGGGCAGTCACCACTCCAAATTTGGACTCCTGGATTCTACTGACTAACTGATTTTTTGGTGTTCCGGAGTGGTGACTGCTTGTTATTCAAGGTTTCTGTGTCGCTCCCCTTTGCTGAGGGTCTGGGGCATGAGCACCCAGACCCATTGTGGAAAGCGGTAATCTTGTCCTTTTACTTACAATATACATGCTTCCTATGGTTTTCATTTTATAATATCAAAGCCTATTGTGTAAACTCTATAGATAGTATAGAGGTGGGTATCTAATTTATGTGAGGGTATGGAGGGGTGTGTGTATGGATGCTGGGTTTTCATTTGGAGGGGTTGAACTTGATGGACTATGTCTTTTTTCAACCCAATTTAACTATGTAACTATATGAATAGGAGAGGCTTGAACAGAAAGATAGGTGATAAGGTAACAATATCATTGTTGTATCAAAAGCAGTAGTTTTTGGCAGACAGGGTCATAGAAGCTGGCAAGCATCTGTGGAGGAAGGCAAAATAATTCAAAAACTATTTTTGAAAAAAATGAAGAAAAGTTGCCAAAAACTGGTCATTCTATAAGATCGTAAAAGTTGAACCACTCCTTTTATATATAAAACAAGGGTATCCTCTTGCCTGGGGTTAGTTAATGGGATACAGGTTGAAATTCTGCCTTTGCCCGAGATGCCCCATTACCTTGTATAAAGTTGCTAAGTAGTGGTTTGTTTTTATTAGAAAAGACTGGTTTACACCAGGATGATCCAAATCGTGTGTTGCAGCTGCAATCAAACCCAGCAGGATATCCCAAGGAGTAAAAGACTTGGCAAGCTGCAAGAAGAACAAAGGCACAGTAAGTGAAATGGGACATTTCTTATACAATATCATTTAAAAGATTAGAAATCATGTGCAAAGGGCAGCAGCGTCTTAGAGAAAATCAGTGGATTGCAAGGCAGGTTATGATAAGACTCTTCATTCATTTCCCAGCAATGGCTCTGAGATCATTTATTAAACCATTTGAAGCTGAGCTATGGGCTTACGCTGGGACTCCCCTAGAGGCTCAGACAGCAACAAGCACCCACTCAGTACTAAGATGAGCTGCAAGTGCCGTGTAGTATTTCATGTTCCCTTGGAGACAAAGTATTGCAGGAAAGTGGCCTCTATTACATTAATGATAAGACTGAAAGCAAAATGAATCCACACAATGTTGGAGTGCTCTGTCTGTTACCACAGTACCTTTTCAGGCAGTGGGTGCTAATAAATCCATAGGCCCAAGGTAAGAAAAAGCCAAGAAGTCCCAAATTGCTGTGGCATACCAATCAGTTACTGTGTTTGTATAAAGTGATTTATTGGATCAAAAAGCAGACATCAGTTTATGCAATCACAATAACTGATCACATACAGCACTTCTGACTTTCTCAAAACAAAATGACAACTTATTTAAGGACATAGTGTAAGTAAGACTGGTTGTTCAGCCTACTGTCCTCCAGCTAAACTAAAACTAAACACTGCAGCTGTACCAGTAAAGTTTGTGTTATGCATATGTGTGCGTATTTATATAAGTATTCATTACCTGACAGTGAGAAACTCTGTTATATTACAATCCTAATATGAATTACACTTATTGTATGCACAGAACAGCCCATTTCTGATTCTCTCCAAACACACACATTGATGGGAACTGGCACTTTGTGTGCCTCAATAGAGCCACTCAACGTAAATATGAATAAAGGTGTGCATCAATACATTTTCACCACAACATGGTACATGAGCAGAGTATGAATATTATGGGGGTTATTTATTAAAGTCCGTGTTTATCTCGTTGGCATTTTAAAGGGGAAGAACAAGGTTGTCCGGCACTCAAACGGATCCACCACAGAACCAGAAAATTTTAAATTAAAAAATGTATCCTTATTTTACAAAGTTAAAAAAAAAGTGTATACTTGCATCTCCATCCGCCCTACGCGTTTCATACCATTCCGCCCATGATTAAGTGCCCTGGTTGGTACGAAACGCACAGGGCGGATGGAGATGCCAGCATACACCTTTTTTTAACTGTGTAAAATAAGGATACATTTTTTAACTTGAACTTTTCTGGTCCTGTGGATCCGTTTGAGTGCCTGACAACCCTGTTCTTCTGGTGTGCCGCTACCTAAAGCTGGGGGTCTGGGGCTGGTGCACCCGGACCACATCTACTATTTGGGGAGATTTTTACAAAATATTCTGGGGCAACTTGTCTCTCTAACTATTGCATTTTAAAGGGGAAAACACCATTTTTTTGTGGAAAAAAAACACCAAATACTTTGGGGTTTATTAAACTCCGAGGGTGTTGAAAGTCAGAATAAAAAAGTACTCCAACTCAGACTTGCCGACTTCATGTAGAAGTCAATGGGAGAGGTCCCGAGGATATCCTGATCTGCGCTGGGTTTTATGCAATAATCCAAAGATTTTGTGGTTTTCGGGATCAAAATCCAGCACAGGAAATTTTTGGGAAAATATATTGATAAATAAGGGGAAATAACCAGAGCGGATTTGATCAAAGTATATTTCATTAAGATATTTTCGGATTTTGATAAATAACCCACTATGTGTCTACAATAATTATTATTAATGATAATAAATGGGGCATGTTAATAGTCAAGTTTGTATTTGTGCATATGCAGATTGTGAAATGTCAAGTGATGTGCAGCAATTCAGGTAGAAAATAGTTTATAGTTTACTTACACTGTGATGTAGTATTATTTGCATAGGGATGTGTAACCTACTGCCTAACAGTAATCAGATGTACATGAAAAGTGAAATAAAGGCATAAAACTAGTTTACCCTTTAAAATATATAAGAAAAATTGTGTGCCTTACCGTAGGTTCTTTTAAAAAACAGTACATGGCCTGAGTCACATCAGCAGCGTGGACTGCATTGTGATATGGATTCTGACTGTGGTAATCCTCTTGAACCATAACTGAACAAGAAAAAGGAAAAAATATGAAGCAAGGAGAAAAAAAAAAAACACACTTTTCCATGAATAAAAGCACAGGTAAAGATTTGCAAGAAAAAGGGATTCCTTCACTATGAAGTGAAACGTTGCCTGGTGTTCGGAATGGCGGCACATGTTACCTGGAGATTTAGAATGGCACAGCCATTGCCAAGTGTGCCCTGTAAATTAATAGCTTATACTGTAGACTGTATAGCTTTATAATACACAAAAGCAATGAATATCTTGTAAATTATATCCTTATAAACGGTGAGTTCTGAAGTTATCAGTTATAAACGGTGAATTCTGATGTAATTTCTGTCACATGATTCACTAAAACTTGTGTATTATAATAAATAAAGTACCCCAGTTGCAAAATATGAGGATATTAGAAGTTACCTCGGAGTTCCATGACTTGTGCTTTTATATGGTCATGGAACACCTCGGTAACTTATAATATCCTTATATTTTACAAGAGGTGGTACTTTATTCACTATATAATACACAACAACCATAAACATCCTGTAAATGATTTCCTTATGAAAAGGTGCTTAGTGATGTTAAAAGCTATAATCATTCCTAAGTGTTGTCATTTTGGCACATGACTCACTGAAACTTGTATTATTATTATTGAAAAAAATGTACCTCCAGTTATAAAATACGAGGACTCTAGAAGTCGCCTTGAGATTTCCATGAATTGTACAAAAGCACTTAGCGTGTGGCCTCATGCCTTCATAAGGTCAGGGAACTCATCTAATATACTTATAATGTACAACTGGGGGTACAGTAGTCCCTGTATAACAAACATAATGGCTGGTTTAAAATAAGATTATTAATGAAGTAGAGAATGGTGATGCTTCAGAGCTATCACCATTTTCCCCTTGGAACGGTGAGCTGATATCCGTGTAAGATACTAGTGCCTGAAAATGATTTCTATGTATTAGACCAAAGGTAAACGGGTGAGGGGACTGGGCAAACTAATTCAATCTCTTATGTTATTCAGATGTGTGTATCTCAAATATCTCAATTAGGCAGGTTGGAAAACCCCATCATCTGAGGGCCACATTAGGCCATGGATGAAATCCAAAAACAATGGGGGGAATTCACAAAAGTGGTTATATTGAGACTAAATAAAAGGGATAAAAAAAAAAAAAGATAAAAATATTTCCTACCAAATTCACAAACCTCTATGTCGACTTTTGTGAATTTGTCTTTGAAACAGATGTTTCAGATTTTGTCTTTCACATTTTAACGACATTTTTCTTGAATTTGTCTTTCTCTCTTGCTAAACCTGTCAGTCACCCATTAAATTGGAATTTCCAGGGAGGAGGTTTGTTTTACCTAGGGAAATTATATATAATTATTTTCTGCCTACATGTTTGTGTAATTCCACTTCTCTAACAAGATATAAGGGTCTAAATACAAAAAAATGCTAATTTGCATAATATAGGAATTTGTATCAGAAATGTTTTATTAATTTAGGTCAAGTGTCTAGTGCTGCTGAAAGTAAAAAATTGCCTGGGAGGCTTTACTTTTCCTTTATATAATATATTCACTCAAATTGCTAAAATTGCCTCATTCATTAAGCAAAAACTAGTAAAATAATGCACATGAGTTAACTTTTTACATAAAAATTGTATAAAATATACTTTTTTTATTCATCAGTGTTTTGTTAATGAGGCTTTTACACCTATAGGGTTAAATAGAAATGTGTGCCCTGACTATAAGAGGTTAATCCCTATTAATAAGATAACAACTCCCCAATGGGGCACATACAGGAGGTGTGGCATGAAGATTGGGTGAACTAAAGCAGATCAGATTATTTTAGAATTGTTCTGACACATGGGAAGGTGTTATACTGAGTTTTACTCCATTTTTAAAATGTCGGGAGAAAATGTAGTTTCAAATGTCATTTTTGCAGCATTTTTATGTCATTTGTAAAACAAATTCATAAAAGTGTCTGTACACTGTCTTTCTTTCACTAAAAAATTAAAAGGGACTGTTGAGTCGGAATTTAGGTGGATTTATGCTTGTGAATATAGAGAAAGTATTTTACACCAGTTTACCACCACTTTTACTCCAAAAATGGGATATCTCGACTTTTGTGAATTCCCCCCAATGGGTCTGCAGAGGCCTGCCAGTTGGTCTGATAGAAAGAAGCCCAAAACAATAGTCAGCAGGATCCCCAGGATTGCCTGCATGATTTAATTTTTGACCATGGCTTACCTAGAAATCTTCTTAATTTCACCATGTCCAATTGGAAGTGATCGATCAGACCGTGGTGGCTCAAGAGATGAAACGTTAAGGTAACAAGGCTATTTCCTAGGAAAAATGGAACACAAAAGTAGAGATTATTTCTCCAACAGACACTAAAACATTTATATACAGGTATGGAAACCATTATCCGGAAAGCTTGGGACCTGGAGTTTTCCGGATAATAGATTGTTCCATAATTTGGATCTTCATACCTTAAGTCAACTAGAAAATCATGTAAATATTAAACCCAATAGGCTGGTTTTGCTTCCAATCAGGATTAATTATATCTTAGTTTGGATCAAGTACAAGCTACCGTCGTATTAATACAGAGAAAATCATTTTAAAAAATTTGGATTATTTGGATAAAATGGAGTTTATCATAATTCAGAATACCGGGTTTCTGGAAAACGGATCCCATAACAGTATTTAGAAATAAATTTACTTAGCTTACAGGTGACCATATTTATTCAAACAGAAGCCAATTTCTTTGGAAGCAAAATGTCAAAGCTATATAGTTTAGTGATAAAATAAGAAAAGAGATAAAAACTTACCATTTGTTAACCTGTCAAAAAGAAATATATCAAAACTCCAATTGCCAACTTTTTCCAACATACACTGAAAAGAAAAGAAAAAATGTTAAACCATGACATTTAAAGGCAATCACACACAAAAGACAAAATACATTTTGGCAGATATGCAGATGGTATGGAACACATCAGAAGAGAAAAGCTTGAGAATACAGCAGTGCTCCTTGGTCTGCCTCAAAGGACACCGCTCAGTTTACACATAACTATACAGCCAGGTTCCATTAACATTTTCCTGTTTTGTGTGCGACTGGTGCTCACAATGGATCCTATTTAAGGAGTTCTCAAGTATGTGAGTGACTCCATGCTGTAAGGGTGAATGTTGCATTCTGGCATATGTAAATGCTTAGACCTATCATATGCCTTAGGGTAAAGGTGGCCATACATGGATAGATCCGCTCGTTTGGGGATGACGCCAAACGAGCGGATCTCCCTCCGATATGCCCACCTTGAGGTGGGCAATATCAGGCTGATCCGATCGTGGGCCCTAGGGCCCAACGATCGGATCCTAGCGTTTGCAAATGGGCGGTCGGATCGCGGGACCGCATCAACGAACAGATGCGGCCGCGATGCAACGGGATTTTTAACCCCATCCGATCGAGATCTGGCCAACTTTTGGCCAGATCTCGATCGGGGAAGCCCGTCGGGGGCCCCCATACACGGGCCAATAAGCTGCCGACTCGGTCTGTCGGCAGCTTTTATCGGCCCGTGTATGGCCACCTTAAATCCACACTGGGCGTTTTGGGGAGATTTGGTTGCCTGGCGACTAATCGCCTCGTCTTTTCGGCGACCAAACGCCTTCCCTGACTCTGCGCCGGCTAAAAAAACGCCGTTGCTAATTCATTTTCCGAAGTCACCGAAGTTTCCTTGTGAGGCGACTTCGGTAAACGAACCGCCGCGTGTGATTAGCGCCGGCGTTTTTTCATTTTAAGCCGGCGCAGAGTCAGGGAAGGTATTTGGGGAGATTGGTCGTCGCAAAGACGAAACGATTAGTCACCAGGCGACCAAATCTCCCCAAAACGCCAAGTGTGGACTTACCCTAAGGCATATGATAGGTCTAAGCATTTACATATGCCAGAATGCAACAACTCATGGGCAAAACACATTAGCCAGCATCAGTGTCCATATTAGGACATCCCCCAATTACATTGTTCCCTACATACACCTTTCATGGTGTCAGGTTTGAGTTATTGGTACAGCTTTACTTGAACCTAAGTCATCAATTCTGCTCCCTTTAATCTAAATCGGGTGTCAGGACAATGAACTCCTACCTCTGTGGGCATGTCTTCATTCTCCTTACTACTACAGGTGCCCTTCTGGATTAGACACCCTAATCTTATGCTTTTACTTTTAGGATTAAAGGTATTGTTCACCTTTAAATTAACTTTTAGGCTGACATAGACAATGATATTCTGATACATTTGGCAATTGATTTTTTTCAGTTATTAATGGGCACCTGTTGGGTAAAAATCTAACCCCAACCAAAGGTGCAGTCTAATTGAGCCTGCATTGCGGTTGGGGATAACAGTAGTTTTAAAAAAAAAAAAAAAAAAAATGCCCCCCACAAGCAATAGGCTTGGAGCTCCTGGTGCAAGCCACTCGCATGCTCATAAAGTGCATTTGAAGTCACGCGCATGCACATAATGAGCAATTCGGGGCAGCTTCTTTTTTATTTTTTTTTTAAAACTACTGTTATCCCCAACCGAAATGCGGGCTCTATTAGCCCACACCTTTGATTGGGGATAACATTTTTACCCAACAGGGTTAGCGACACTTATTTGAAAGCTGGAAAGATGTAGAAGAGTATTTTTTATAGTTGTATTTAAGAAACCCGAAAATGTGAGTGTTGGCCAAAAAAAATCAACTTGAAAACTCAAATTTTCATGGAAAACACAACTCAAACCTAAATAAATAACCTCCTTATTATACCCCAACCCTGGAAATAGCTCGAATCTGAAAATACACCATTTAAAACCTGTCAGGGTCACGCAATTTTAACTCGCAGAATCCCATTCAAGTTTTTTCTTAAATAAGAAACCATTCGAGTTGTGAGTTCATTTGAGGTATAAAAAAACACTAACATTCGACCTTTGATAAATAACCCCCTAAATGTGAATGGTTGAGGACGCCAGAGGTCTGACAGCGGATAAACCCCCAGAATGTTGGCCTTCAATTCCTATGGACTTCACTTTCCCATTATTATGAGAAATATTAGTATAAGATATAATTGCATTTTTAATATACTTTGTAATAATGTGATCTATTCGCACTATCACTCACTAAGTTAGGCATTGGGCAGATTTCCCATTCAATGGCCTATTAACAGCCCATTACATTTTGCTTTGTATGAAATAGCATAATATGATGTAACTTAGGGAAATGAGTTTTTGGCAAGCTCCTCAAAAATGCCAAAAGGTGACCAGCTTAGCTGCTTTTCAGCGGGCCAGGGGTCATGTTTTCCCACCAGACATACTTCACTATTCTCACTGCTTAATAACTCAAATTCAGCCTCTCGCTGACATCCTAAATGAGGCTGGATGCCAAGGCTGTGAGCAAGTTTTGGACAGAATGCTGATTAATGTGCATTTGTGAAGCACATGCGTCTATAATGGGACTTGCAATGACAGACTGAATGTCAGATGTTGTTAGAGCACACCAGGCATTTTAGTGACAAACATCAGGTGGAGCAGGAGTCATTTTGACATTTGCTGTGCTCGCAAGGACTGCTGTCTCTTTCATGGAATAATCTTTTAGAATAAACATTCCTGGGTTACAGCTCCATCAGCCTCTTCCATGTAACATCCAGTTATGCTCTAAAACCCGCAGGCCAGAACAAACTGCTTTGGCTGTCCACCCTCGCCTGAAATTAATTTTATAGAGTGCAATATGGTGGTGATTACTTAGTTACCATCATTTTTGGATTCAGCCAAATACTAAATATACCACAATAGATTGGATAACCCAATAAGACCATTTTCCCATTAATTCAAAGTCACATCATTTTAAGGGTATGGATTTGCTTCAGCTGAACACTTCCAAAAGTGTTAAGGTTCCACCATTTCCCAAACTAAATCCTGGAATCCATTCATCCCTATACTAAACTGCGAGTTAAAGGGGGAGGGAAATTGAACGTAAAGTTGGAAACCCTGGAGTATTGAGACCTTTGCGTGGGCTGGAAGCTATAAAATCCAGGGGGTCTTGTTTGAGATAATGCTGAAGTATTATGTTAGGGTTAACAAAAGAACGTATACAAACCTTGGCTTGTCCATTATAATCATCATCTAAAATGTACAAGGAATTCTGTGCAGTGACGCCACGGAAGAAACGAGAGGATTTCAGGTACCGTTGGAAACTGAGCAACCGCCTGATGTTTCTAGCAGACAAGGAGATTTCGATTTCTGAATGTGCTGGAAAAAGTAACAAAAGGAACATTAGGGGTTTCTAAAATATAAATTTGTGTGTTGGCTCACAGGTTAGAAAATAACAATTGTAATTGCAGTTCGTAATACAGGTATGTGACCGGTTATCCCGAATGCTCGGGACCTGGGGTTTTCCGGATAACTAATCTTAAGTCTATTAGAAAATCATGTAAACATTAAATAAACCCAATAGGCTGATTTTGCTTCCAATAAGGAACTGTTTTATTACTATTACAGAGAACAAAGAAATCATTTTAAACAATTTAGATTATTTGGAGAAAATGGAGAAAAGGAGAGACAGCCTTTCTGTAATTCAGAGCTTTCTGGATAATGGGTTTCTGGATAACGGATCCCATACCTGTATACAGATGCTTTTGATGAACGGAGCCAAGACAAGGTATACGTTGTGCAAGGTATGTTAGTGAGAAAAGGAGGTCTGGGAAAGGAGTCAGAGAACAAGTTATCAGACTGCTGCCACTATAACACTAAAGGAATGGCCCAAATTGAAGGTCACTTGGGTTCAAATTGGGAGGTAGAAGCTTCATTACACTTCGGGTTTAACGAGTCATTCATAGATTTTATAATGTTATTTTCAACAGTGTGACCAAATGAGAGACCAAAAAATGGGGGCTTGAACACAAGGTCTGATAACATTAGCAAGAAAGATGCAATGATTTACTAGCAAGTTGTTACATGGTTAGCATGGGCCAATCTGCCTGTATTCTGTATTTGTATCTCTCCGATCCTGAAAACATTACACTGAAAAACCCCTAGCTACCCCCTCATGCCGTCACACCACATTAGTTAGTGTTAAGCAGCCTCAAAAAAGAAGCAATTTCTAGTACGTGGAATTGGTTCCCATCACTTCCCAACTGTACAACTGGAATAGCCACTAACCTGCAAGGCTGGCAATTTGCATTTCAACCAAAAACCATGCAGGATTTAAAGTGGATTCACCTTTTGAGTTAACTTTTAGTATGACATAGAGAGTGATATTCTGAGACAATTTGCAATAGTCTAGTCTAGGGTCCAAATTAGATTGGCAACCATGCATTGATTTGAATAAGAGATGTGATATGGAAAGGAGAGGGCTCGAATAGAAAGAAGAGTAATAACAAGTAGCAATAACAATACACTTGAAAAAGGTAAGCATTTGTTTTTTAAGATGGGGTCAGTGAAAACTGGAAAGATTTAGAAGATGGCAAATAATTAAAAAACTATAAAAAAAAAATAACGATAACATACCAAAAGTTAAATTAAAGGTGAACCACCCTTTAAATACGGTTTAACGGATTCCAATGGAAAATTACTGAAAAGCCCCTTACATTTCCCCCAAAAGAACAGAGAGCATGCAACCCCTGCACGGCTACACCACATAAGAGACATTTGCATTTTAGTCGCACAATTTGTACTATTGTTTCTTTAAATACACACTGTTGCATTTTAGCAAAAATGACGACGCTTGATCTATTCAAACAGCAGGTACACTTGGATTACTGGGTTGGCCACCCGTTCTAGCCTGAGAATGCAAACAGAAGTATTCCCAAATATGCTTACCTTTTTCTCCACTGGAAATACTAGGGATGCCCAAAGAGCAGCTACTGTTCATATAGCACTAGCAGAATCCCTAGATAGTGGCAGTATGCTTGCAAGTGAAGTTCAACAACAGCTGGAGGTCCACAGGATGGACATCCCTGAGTCATATAGAAAACCTATATTATACAGGGAACTATGTACCCCTGTTGTAACTTGTAAGGATATTAGAAGCTATCGGAAGTTACTGAGGAGTGCCGTGATCATATAAAGGCACGGGGCCCCATGGTGAGTTAAAGGAAAAGTAACACCAAAAACCGAAAGTGATTTAAAGTAATTAAAATATAATGTACAGTTGCCCTGCACTGGTAAAAGCTGTGTGTTTGTTTTAGGTATACTACTATAGATTATATAAACGAGCTACTGTGTAGCCATGAGGGCAGCCATTTAAAGCTGGAAAAGGAGAAAAGCCACGGGTTAAATAGCTGATAACATTTAAGCTTTGTAGAATAAAATTGGATTCATCTATTATCGATTATGCAATCGGTGCCTTTTCTCCTTTTCCAGCTTTGAATGGCCGCCCCCATGGCTACACAGCAGCTTGTTTATATAAACTATAACAGTATTTCTGAAGCAATCATACCCGTTTTACCAGTGCAGGGCAACAGTGCACCACATTTACTTTAAAACAATTCTTTTTTGGTTTTTACTGTTCCTTTAAACAGCTTATGCAACCCTTTTGTTGACTTCTAATATCCTTATAATCTAAAGTATGGGCATTTCCCATTGCACCATACAGTAAATTATACAGTTAAAAGCAGTATATAACTTAAAGGGTCAGGTACACAGCTTCAGCCATTTGCCTTGAGACGTCTAGTCCTACTTCTGGCTTGTCTGCTGCCTGTCCCTCTGGTTCCTGCCCTCTCCTAATACTGTCTTTACTCTGTCCAGCCTTGTTCTATTGCCCAAGCTCACCTGCACCAGCAGCCTCCACATCCACCTCCTGCATATTACCAGTATCTTTAAATTCCACCAATACATTGTTCCAGCTCCCCCAATTAGCTTTTCCACCTTTCCACATATTTTATCCATTTGTCTACAGTTCTGCCACCATATTCTGTTCACCTTTCAGCCCTGCTCTCTGGTCTCCACTCACATGCTATCTCTCCTAAAGATGAACTGTTGCACAACCAGCCTATTTCCTGATATAGTGAGAGGACTTTTCATTGGATTGACACTTCCCATTCAATATTTTACCAGTCTGAAACAGGCAAGCTCTAGATTTTACTAGCTCAACCCCATACAACTAACTTAGATACATCTCCCTGTACGCTTCTGTGTATCGGCATAATATTGAGGTTATACTTACTTACACAAGATGGGGTGTAGTGTGACTGTGAATAGAACTTAAGACAAAACTCCCCAGTGACTTCAAATAGCCCAAAAAACTCTTGGGGTACATTATCCACTATATATTACGTGGCTGCTATAATTTACCTGTAAAATATATCCTGAACAGTGCTTAGAGATGTTGTTCGTTATAAGTGGCACTCATTGAGTCCACATGTATAATTTTTTGTTCACCTTCAAACAACTAGTTTTCAGATAGATCACCAGAAATAATGACTTTTTCCAATGACTTTCTATTTTCTATTTGTGACTGTTTTTCTAATATTGAAGTGTCAAGAGTCTTTTTTCACCTTCTGAAGCAGCTCTGGGAGGGGAGGGTCGCCGATCCTGTAAACTGTTCTAAATTTATACATTTAGTTGATACATTTCTTATTTTTGTCCCTGCTGAGCAGAATCTCTGGTTTTCATTACAGGCAGTTGTTAGAATTGATACAATTGTTGCTAATACTCCAGAGATGCTGCTGAGAAATGGATCAACTCAATGTTGCAAAATTGTAACAGTTCAGAGTCTGCACCTGAATTACTGAGCTGCCAGACTCAAACACCACAGACACAAACATTCAACTGAATTGAAAAAAGTGTTTGGAAGGTGAACAACCCCTTTAAAAGATATGTAGACCTGGAAAAAAAAATTCACATTCATATTTTTAGTTTGTGTCAGACCTATTTAACTTTTATTTACTACTAAAATTAATGTTATATCTGTGCCACCTGCTGGTCAGTTCCTGTAGCTGTAGGATCAGAGAGTAATATGGTCAGAAGGAAAACAGAGAGCTGTTATGGTGTTACTTTCTTCAGGAAAGAGATCAGAAGTCTTATAAGATCTCTTTCATATCTTTCTTAAAGGAGAAGGAATAGCATTTTACACTTGGGGGTGCCAAAAGTTAGGCACCCCAAGTGACTACTTTTACATACCTGACACCCCGGGTCGGCACTCCTATCAGCAGAAAACCGCACCAGCCCAGGGTTCTTCTAGTGACCAATATGGAGGGATCCTCTCCCTGCTTCTTCTGGTCTTCTCACAGTTGCGCATGAGCAGTAGACCGGAAAGCCGGACTTTAAACAAAAAAGCCGGCTATTTCGCTCGCCTGCCTGCCCCGGGAAATTTGAAAACTGATGAAGCAGGAAGAGGATCTCTCTGTGGTGCTCTCAAGAAAAACCCCAAACCGGTGTGGTTTTCTGCTGATTGGAGCAACAGCCCGGGGTGTCAGGTAAGTAAATAGTCACTTGGAGTGCCTAATTTTTGGCACCCCAATTGTAAAATGCTATTCCTTCTCCTTTAAGCAGAGCAACATCAGATGAATTCTCTGTTTCTTTTCTGAATGTATCTCTTTACTAACTCTACATTCTCACAGTTAGAGGAACTGGCCATTCATTATCTTAGCAGCTGATAAATTTTGAGAGCTCTGAAACAAAAAAAAATATGTAAATTGCAAAAGGGCTTAGAAAAGCACCATGAGCAGTTTTACATAAATTATCAAGGTTTAAATATCCTTTAATTTTTTATTCCCTGTATATTTTAACTTTGGGGTACACACAAGTTTCAATGTGCCTGTTTCTAAGTGAAATTACTGTAGAGCAATTCTACCTAATGATATCGGTATACATAGTGCATATGGATAGATTTCACAGGCTGTTTATGGCTGTGTAGTGTCAGCTACTTTGAGTATAACAGTCACACAGTTAACATCAACACTCGCAGAGTTTATAAGGTCACATATACAAAGGGTTCCAGAGGGTAAAATCCAAACAACGTAAACTGATCCTCGGTGCTCAGAAGGGGAAGAGGCATTAATGACGAGAGCTGTACATGCCAGTGGGGTTATTCTGTGCACAACTAAACCCGTTTAGAATAACTTACAGTGCAAAACACGAAAGTCAATGTAGGGGTGGGAGCCTCGTCTCTCTGATTCAAACCCAGCTCGGCTTCTTACTCTGACATCTCCTAAAAAGAATAGAAAAGGAAAAAAAAAAAAACAGCAGAAATCAAATCCCCAGGAATGATAATGTGCGTCACTAGAAGAGCACATCTGTCAGCAGCACAATGAACCCTCCCAGCTATCTCCGAGGATTCCAAAACAGGACTTTCAGACATGCAATTGCATGCTTCTGTTATAGGATACAGCCCTGCCTGAGCAAGAGGCCAAAGCATGTGCTGAGCATTCAGATGAAACCAAAGATTATGTGCTCTCACAGTATATAATGGTACAAGGCACCTTAATGTGACAAAACAAGAACATTAAATCCATTCAGATTAATCAGTCCTGCAGTGATGGCTCCCAACATGAGCGTGAGAGAAAGAGTCTGCACAGGGTACAAGGCTTAGCATCTAGAAATGGCAGCTTTCAGCAGTTCAGCTAATCAGATACTTTCAGATAACAGTATATGTTGCCACTAGCATTTACTTACTTGCGCTCAGCTGTTTGAATATTACACAAGAGCCTATCAAAATACCAAAACTCAGTATTAACATTTTTACAGTATCAAGCGGTTCATGTATCGGCTGCAGCTCAATTAAAAAAACAACTTTTGCTCCTTTATGTGGATTCGTTTGCACAACTGAACATCAGGATCAAATAATTATAGTTCTATATATATAGGGATCATGCATTTATACAGGTATGGGACCTGTTATCCAGAATGCTTGGGACCTGGGGTTTTCCATATAATGGATCATAATTTGGATCGTTATACCTTAAGTCTACTAGAAAATCATGTAGACATTAAATAAACCCAATAGGCTGGTTTTGCTTCCAGTAAGGATTAATTATATCTTAGTTTGGATCAAGTACAAGGTACTGTTTTATTATTACAGAGAAAAAGGAAATCGTTTTAAAAAAAAAAAATTGGATTATTTGGATAAAATGGAGTCTATGGGAGATGGTCTGTCTGTAATTCACAACTTTCTGGACATTGAGTTTCCGGATAACGGGTCCATACCTGCATAACTAGAACACAGAATTAAGGTGGCTTGACAGTCGGGTTGCAGTAAAATACCGTACGTGAGGTTTTAGAAAACAGAAGCCCACAGAAATCGATAGGACAGAAGTGATTACATGGTACTCATAAACTGAAATTCCTAACGTCCCCTCCTTTTTGGGGGGAAAAAGCCAATTTTAGCACACCTGCAGCTTCCTGAGCTGCATAATGCTGTGCCTATTTTGAGACTTTACGGCAATAGAAAATCTGATGTTGCCTCTGGAATATATATAGTAGGGCTATTTCACACACAGCTTCGGGAAGGTCTATGTGGCTACTTATAAACAGTACATCAAATACATGAGCAGTTTTAAATATACACAAATATAAAAAAAAGTCAAGTGCAAACTTTTACCCAAGTACAGGTATAGAACTTATCCAGAATGCTCGGGACTTGGGGTTTTCTGAATAATCTTTCAATCATTTGGATCTTCATACCTTAAGTCTACCAGAAAATCATTTAAACATGAAATAAATCCAATAGGCTGGTTTTGCTTCCAATAAGGATTAATTATATCTTAGTTTAGATCAAGTACAAGCTACTGTTTTATTATTATAGAGAAAAAGCATTTTTAAAACTTTGGATTGTTTGGATCAAATGGAGTATATGGGAGGAGGCCATCCCGTAATCCGTAGCTTTCTGGATAATGAGTTTACGGATAACTGATCCCATACCTGTTCTCTCTGAAGGATTTTAAATGCTTTCTATTGCCTTAAGTGGGCATAGACACAAAGATCTGATTTTCGGACCGTGTGTGGAGAGTCCCGACATTTTTCATCCGACGGAGATCTGTCGTTTGGTCGATCTGACAGGTTAAAAGATTTCTGTCGGCTGCCGATAATATCTCTGCATGTATTGCCGATCGTACGATTTTCAGTGGGAGACTGTCACTAGCTTTGGTCGGACATAACTTCCGTACGATTGCTGTCAGGGGCAGAACATCGGCTGATCTGTTCTTTTCTACTTTATTTGATCGGAATGGTTAGTGGCAGGTCGGGAGATGGGGAAGTCCGATCGTACGTTGATTCGTACGATTGAATCTTTGCGCCTGTGGTCATCTTTAGTCATGTACACATTTGAGGTAAATTACACAGGCTAATCCTTAATGCTTTTATGTATATTACGTAAAAATAATGGTTTAGTATCAGTTTACAGGACAACTAATTTTGTGCTGTGTTTTCAGTGTTTTTGTTGTCCAAAACTATGCACAGCTGCAATTATATTGTTTGTTCAACCAATGCATGCTTGTTTCAGCATACATTAAAGGGCTGAATAATCAGAAGAAAATGCAGATCAATATATTTTTTAACGTTAATTGTTTTTTTATTCAGACTTTTTTTCAAACAAAATCAGCTCAATCTCGCTCAGATCTATTCAAGCCAAAAATCCCACCAGCATTTGTTTGAATGGAAATATTTAAATCAATCTACTTGCATGCAAACCTCCTCCTTAAAATTTTCCTGGGCTTCACCTACACCAGTGACAATATATATTTTTCCTAGCCTATTTTGCCAGCCAAATATCTATTTAAAAGAATGCCATTAAAATATGTCCCAGCATCCAAGATAAATAAAACAGCTATTTATTTTCAGGCGTACCAAGACAAAAGGAGTAGGAAGTAAAAAGTTGCCACAAACCAAACTTAAAAAGAGGCTGTATACCCCCAAACAATGCACACATCAATGATGCAATATACCCCCTTTTTCTACATTAGTTTATTTAAAGGAGTAGTTCATCCCTTGTTTAGTCGCTCATTTAAATCAATAAATGGTTGCTAGGGTAAAGTGGACCTTGGCAACCAGATTGCTGAAAGTGCAAACTGGAGAGGTGCTGAATAACAAGGTAAATAACATAAAAGCCCCAAATAATAAAAAATGAAAACCAATTGTAAATTCTCTCAGAATATCACACTCTACATCATACACAAAGTTAATGTAAAGGTGAACAACCCCTGTGTTAGGGCTTTCAATGAACATTCTTTTTATTGTTGTATTGTTTTCAGGTCTGATATTTAAATTCATATTCAATTTCTGGTTCTTACAGGCAAATCAATGGTCCCACCAGAAAGCCCTCTCGATAAACAAAGTCCTCCCTTACCCCAGCTGAAATTTTTTTATGCTGTGCGATATAGAACAGCTCAGTTGCAAAATAGGTCAGGTAGCATCCAAAGTCTTATCATATGACAAAAGAAACTCCAAACACAGAGACACAATTTAGAGCAGTGGGTTTTCAAACTGTGGGTTGTAAAAGTCCATTTTTTTCTGTACAATACAATACCTGTGTATGGCAAGGTTGAAGAAGTACAGCATTAATATGTACACTACGAGACAGCTTTTGCAAGACTAATTTCATGCCCAATAATTACAGAAAGAATTTGGGCAGGTTGTAAAATGTAGTCAGTATTTTCAAAACCTTCATTTTTCTCAGTCATTTTGGTGCAAAATCTGAGAAAAACACATACATTAGGATTTGTAGGATCACAGATGTAAAATGCTGGAAAGCGGTTAGTATGATGTACAGAGTGATATTCTGAGACAAATTGCAATTGGGTTTCATTTTTTATTATTTGTTGTTTTTGAGTTGACTTTTTATTCAGCAGCTCTCCAGCTTGCTGTTTCAGCAACCTGGTTGCTATGGATCAAATTCCCATAGAAACCATGCATTAATTTGAATAAGAGACTGGAATATGAATAGGAGGGGGCATGTAGCAATAACGAAGTAGCAATAACAATTCATTTGTAGCCTTATAGAGCATTTGTTTTTTAGAAGGGGTCAGCGACACCCATTTGAAAGCTGCAACGAGTCAGAAGAAAAAGGCAAATAATTATACAACTATAAAAAATAAATAATGAAAACCAATTGAAAGGTTACTTAGAATTGACCATTCTATAAGATACTAAAGCTACCTTAAAGGTGAACCACCCCTTTAAAATCGAGGTTTGACTGTACATCAGCTCACCATGAAAAAGTAAGATGGCACTCATCTGCAGAACTTGACTATTTTCAGTAGCCTGTAAGGCACCGCAATGTACTATGAAGCATCGTTGGTTTATATTTGCTGCGGAAGATGTATATCCAGACAACTGGAATGCTTTTAATTCTCCCAAACAGCTCTCCAGCAATCTACAGCTAGAGCTTGAATAATTATATACACAGTTAGAGCTTGAGTAATTAGCCTCCCTTTATATGAAAGTAATCTGCAGCTTAGCCATCAGCATGAAACTGTGCCGCGTGGGGTCCGTGACGCATGAAGTTCTAAGAGGGACAAGTCCGAAATGGTCCATGACATCACCTGAACAGCCCAAAGTGATCATGTTTCCTAAACTGTGGTGTAACAACCGGCATTCTATCCCTCAAGCATTCCAACAATGCACACATCTGTAACACTTTCTGTGCATGCATTCAAATGAAAACCACATTACCATCTCAGCACTCGGCAAAAGCCATTTCTAAATTATACTAAAAGGGGACTCTTACCCTTGTGGGATCAGTGTTTATTGCTCAGCCAAACCAGGAAAAGTAAACTTATAAACCAGAGAACCAGCTTACGCTTCGAGAAATGTAGCCAGTTAATTTTCAAGTTTATTTGTGGATAACTTTTATTGTATAAGTAGAGGAAATATTTATTAGAGGGGGTTCCTTATGGCCACAAACATTTAGAGGCCTATTTATTTGTGGGGGGAAAATGGCGGAAAAATACACCAGATAAGACTGTAAAAAGATGGCGCATTTCTCAAGCGGTGCACTGATATTCAGCGATCGCATACCTCTATGTAAAAATCTGGTGTAAATGGAAACGGACGTTTAAAAAATGCTGCCGGAAAATATGGCATTCATCCATAATTTTTTTTCAGCAGGTATTTTCTTGCTACTTTTCCCATTAATGTTAATGGAAAAGGCTTTGTTTTCCGAAGTCGGCAGAAGTTGCCTCACGAGGAAACTTCGAGCAACTTCGGAAAGCCGAAGCGATCTGAGTGCCATCCCACCGACGATTTACATTCTAGCCGGCGGGAAGGCATTTATGGGAGATTAGTTGCCTGAAGAAGAGGCGATTTGTCGCTGGGCAACTAATATCTCCCAGTAGCCACGTCTGCCACCACCCTTACATTCAATAGTCTATTCAATCAGTTCAGCCATAAAGGATTTTTTTTTTTTGGGTGTGTGTGTGTGTTATTTTCAGTTATCCAATATCAAACGCAATCAGCCAAAACAAACAAAGAAACAAAAAATGCACATAAATGGCATGTAATCAGGTGATCATATATCCATCTACTTCAATGCATTCTGCCAATTTGAGCAACCAACTTACATTATTGCCCGGGGTATAATTTGTCAAATATTAGAGAGCACAAGCCATGTGGCTCTATAGAAGCCATAAAGTGCTGTTAGCCATAGCAAAGAATAAAACTTGGTACAGAAATAGGACTTTATGTCCGTATACAATAATGTGCAAATGCATATTTTACTAAACATTAGCCCCAAGCTGTTCCAATTTAAGTCGGCCGGTCTTCACTGAAAATGGACAGAGTTTTGGTTGGCAAACTAACCAGGACTAGGGTGGATCAGAGTGTGCCCGACATTTATTTCCACTTGTATAATGAACTATAAGGCGCGCTTATACATTTAAAAGTAACAGGAATAATTTAGAATTACACATATGCAATATTAAAGGACAGGTTCTGTATACCATAACCAGCAAAAACCAAATATGGGTTTTCCTTTTGATCCAAAACTATGGTAACTATTACCTACATAATGCAGGTTCAAAACTAGGGTAGAAGGAGCAGAGGCACCTGACAAGGGTGCAATCATTTTGGAAAGGGGGGAGCCAATTGCAGTAAAAAATAATTTATACATTTTTATTGTTACATCCCATCAACAATTAATAACTACAGTATGTTATCCAATCCCTTCCTGCACAAGTTGATCTGTGTTGGCCACTAACTATGTCAAACAGTGGGTAATGGTTTTGTACTACTCCAGGGACACCTTTGCTTTAGATGCAAATGCTCTTTGCCCCAGTTCTAACAGAGTGCTAAATAGTATTACCCATTGTTTGGCATAAAAAGTTTGGCTTTTTATTTTCAGAGCATTTTAATAACATACCAATAAACCAAAACATGACGGTTGTGATAAATCAAATTTCTTACCTAGCATACGAATGTACAGAGCAGTTTGGTCAGAGCTATCATAGGATATTGCACCACGTCTCTGCAAAAAAAAACAAAAAAAATCAAAAGAGGTGAATAATAAGCAATTTTGTAACATTAACATTAGCCAAATTATTATCAGTGCACCTTTACTAAGTCAACAATATACCAAGCTTAGCTAGTATATATGAGTGTTGGTTGATCACCAAAATTACTGCCAGTACAGGTATGGGACCTGTTATCCAGAATGCATGTGACATGGGATTTTCAGGGTAACAGATCTTTGTATAAGTTGGATCTTCATACCTTAAGTCTACTAGAAAATAATTTAAACATTATATAAACCCAATAGGATGATTTTGCTTCCAATAAGGAACTGTTTATATTATATATTTTGTATCAAGTACAAGGTGCTGTTTTATTATTACAGAGAAAAATTAATTATTTTTAAAAATCTGGATTATTTGGATAAAATAGATTCTAAAGGAAGACCTTCCCATAAGCAGAGCTTTCTGGATAACAGGTTTCCGGATAATGGTTCCCCTCCTTATGGCTAAAGGTACTTGCATTTTCCATAGGCAAAAATGATGTGTAAATTTTCATTTTGCACCTTCTTATGTCTTTCTAAAGAATCTCCGGGGGTCGCAGACTAACTGTTCTAAATTGATACATTTAGTTGATACATTTTTGAGCAGAATCTGTGACTTTCATTAAAGGCAACAATTGATACAAATTTTAGCTAACATTCCACATATCCTGCTGAGAATCTAATGTATCAAATTGTAACAGTTCAGAATCTTCTCCTGGATTACTAAACTGCCACACTGAAACACCACCAAAGCACGAACATTACATTTTAAACTTCAATCAAATGGTAAAAAATAAAACAAAAATGGAAATTGAAAAAAGTCTGAAAACAAATGAACTGAAAAAGGTGTTTTGAGGGTGAACAACTCCTTTGACATTTGAATATTTCAGTGAGTGTTCTTGTCTTATAGATCACTGGTATTCAATTCCATGCAGCTCTGAGAGCTTGCCAATGGTTGATTCCATACAAATATCTAATCCTGATATATATGACACTGAATTAATAAAAAAAAAAAAAAAATCTAAAAATCCACATTGTAGTAGAGCCATTGATTAACACCTGTAAAGAAAGTATAAGTCAGACATTTCCAGTGTTATCCAAGAAGCATTAACATTCTCAGAATCAGAGATCTATTTGAAAGTGATACTGATACTTATTAAGCAATTCCCAGCATTAAGCTGGCCATAGATGCAAAGATCCGATCGTACGAATCATCGTACGATCGGACTTTCCCATCTCCCGACCCGCCACTAACCATTCAGATCAAAGTCTTACCAGTCAGATTAGTTAAAGAAGAGATCAGCAATGTTCTGCCCCTGACAGCAATCGTACGATACTTATGTCTGACAACACTAGTGACAGTCTCCCACTGAAAATCGTACGATCGGCAATACACGCAGAGATATTATCAGCAGCCGACAGAAATTTTCTAACCTGTCCGATCGACCAAACGACCGATCTCCGCCGGACGAAAAATGTCGGGACTCTCCACACACGGTCCGAAAATCGTACGAATCCTCGATTCGTACGATCAGATCTTTGCGTCTATGGCCAGCTTTAGTCCTGACGTAAAACTACCCTTGCTGGAATATTACCATAGCTCTGACATGCAGATTATACTTTTTACTTTGCAATGTCTCAAAGGATAAAACTTGCCTTAACACCAGGGCTGTGAGTTTTGCAAGGTCTATGGGTGTGTTACTGTATGTCTGCTTTCAGTGTGTACCAATCCTATGCCCCTTCCCTGTGGAGATTTTCCACATTAAAACAGGATTGCCAGGTTATTAAGATGTGAGTTTAGTATAGGCAAATTATAAAAATATTTTGAGTTCAAAAACAGAAAACCAAGAACATATGAATACAAAAGTGAATAAACAACAAGAAACGGACAAGAACAAGACTCTATTAAGACGAACGCAAGACATCTTCCAAACCACATATAATCACAGTTGCATGGGTTTCACCAGGTATTCCGATTTCCTCCCACATTCCAATAATCCACAGACCACAGTATGCAAACGTGACAGGGACCTTATATTGTAAGCGCCACTGGGGCAGGGACTAATGTAGATAATGTAAGTATAATCTCTGTAAAATGATGCATAATAATTTAGCAGTATAAAAATAGAAGATTATTTTCTTGTGTGGTTTACCCATTGTGATCTCACAGCACGTTGGATAGCCCCCCCCCCCCCCCCGTCAGACAGAATACTTTATTAAATTATCCTAGTTCTCCTGCAGTAGGATAGTAATATTTGCCATTTGAAAAAAATATATAGCAGGTAAATAGGGATGATCTGATCTGCTGAGGCATGTAACATGTCATGGGAACTTCCATTCTTTGTTTCAATTTCAAAAATGCACACAGAACCCATGTTTTGTATACAATAACAGCTCAGCCCTCAGATTTACAAACCCAACTTGGGAAAAATAAACATTTGGTAAACCCATAACACACTACTTACATAATGTTTTTACTTTGTAATAGTGTGCTATATGACTTTCTACAAGATCTTATCCAATACCCTGCATATTCAAAGGCCATGCTATGCCCCACAGTGTCCTACAGTGCTTGCTGAAGGGCTACGAAAATCCATCAGATGCCTAGGAGCATCCACTTGAACTGCACCTTCTAAACTGTAGTCCCACAGGGTGATCATAGGTCTCTATAATTTATGATCAAGCTTGAGAGACATATCTGTTTTCACAATACATAAAGTAACCCTATTGTAAAATAGGATATTATAAATCACAGAGGAGTTCCATGACCATATCCAGGTCATGGAACCCCGAGGATACTTATAATAATCTCATATTTTCCAACAAGGAGTACTTTATTTGTTGTAATACACAGTTTAGCGAGTCATGTGACAAAAATGACATCGGTACTCACCGTTTATAACCGATGACATCACTAGTCACCTACTGTCATTTATAAACATATGTCACAGAGGAGTTATGTGACCATAACTCCAAGGTGACTTCTAATATCTTTATAAATTTCAGTAGTGGCTACATTATGCATTATAATCTACATTTTGTGTGAAATGTCGGGAGGGGGGTGGGGGCGTCGGAGGGGTCGGCGTCCAATTCTGGTTGCCGGCGTCCAAACAGGGCGTGCCGGCATCCAATTCGGGCGCGCCAGCGTTCAATCTGAACACATCGGCATCAAATTCGGCGGCCGGGGACCCGTTATAAATGGCTCCTTCGGACGTTTATAAAGATAGAATTTACAGTCTGGTCCCATATTTATATATTTATATATACTCGAGTATAAGACGAGTTTTTCAGCATCCAAAATGTGCTGAAAAAGTCTACCTCGGCTTATACTCGAGTCAGTGGGCAGTAGCTGAGATTGCAGTCACTTTTAATAGTGTTTATTTTCAAACAAAACACATTTTATAAAAATGTGTTTTGTTTGAAAATAAACACTATTACTTCACTACAGAACAGTGTGTGCTGATCCTTCAAAAGACTATATACGATTTATTGATCGTGCACCACTGGCAACATCTGTCTGAGTGCTGGGACTGTGGGATAATAATTGTTGTAAAGCTATATATATATATATATATATATATATATATATACACACACATACATACATACATGCATACACACACACGCACCCGTGTAGAGATTGGAGTGGTCAGAGTGCAGGTACTTTTGGATATATATATATATATATATATATATATATATATATATATATATATATATATATATATATATATATATATATATATATATATATATATATATATATATACACACACATACATACATACACACACACACACACACACGCAAATACACACACACACACACACACACACACACAATGGTTATAACCCTGCATCTGCAAAGTAGCATTCCAAATGTTTCTTGCATTGTATAAAACATGACCTAGATATTGAATTACAAAAACTAACCATCTTGCCCTTTCTTACAAACAATAAAAAGCCGTTCACAAAAAGCCGTTCGCATTCCCTCGGCAGGGGAGAACAGTTTGTAGCAACTCTGCAGGAACATAAAACAAAGCAGAATGTAGTGTTTCAGCAGACGGCGGCTCTTTTGGCTTCATGCAACTGCTCAAAGGAAGGACAAGGCTAAGGCCAACGCTTACACAGGCACCAAACCACACAAAAACAGCCCCAAACACCTAAACCCACAGCAGCACTTTTTATATTCCATCTTCACAAATATAAACTAAAAAAACATTACATAACATAAGCTCATATTCGTTAAAGGCACAGTTCCCATTAATGAAACCTATATAGGTATATATAGCTTAGTGAAACCAAAATAGTATACGCCAAATAATGACTTTTTAAAATTGCTTTCTATTTTCTATTGCCATCATTTTTCGTAATAGGTTCAAAAAATGAATTTATTTTAATTTTCCTGCCTTGGTTGAAGACCGTCTAAACTGTATTTTGATACATTAGTTCATATATTGGTTATGAGTTGAAGGAAATGCTGCTAAATCAATTACACAAGCTGCCCTGTCTTAATGAGCAAATTGAGTTGCTTGGTAAAAAAAAAACAACATTATATGGGCCCAAAAACTGATTTTTGAAAAATAGAATTAATACCGTTGCATGTTTATCCCTTTACATTCCCTTTGTCTGACTTTTAAAGGAATTGTTCAGTATAAAAATGAAAACTGTAAAATGTAAATAGATAAGGCTGTGCAAAAAATAAAATGTTTCTAATATAGTTAGTTAGCCAAAAATGTAATGTATAAAGGCTGGAGTGACTGGATGTCTAACAAAACACTACTTCCTGCTTTGCATCTCTCATTGTAGCCACTGATGCTGCATGCTGAGGATCAACTGCAAACTCATTGAACAGTTTGAATCTGAGCTGAATGCTAAGGATTAATTGCAAACTCACTGAACAGTTATGTACCGTATGGCTCCCCTTAAAGTTGCTGACTAACTCAGAGTTAGAGAGCTGAAAAGCAGGAAGTAGTGTTCTGTTCTGTTAAGACACCCAGTCACCCCAGCTTTTATAGATTAGATTTTTGGCTACCTATACGAATAACATTTTTTATTTTGCACAGCCTATTTACCCAGTTTTTATTTTTACACTGAACTGTTCCTTTAAAAAAGTAAAAAAAAAATGTAACATGATCAGGACTCTTCCAGTCTTTTCCAGTACATGGTATGCTTTGTTGCTGGAGAAGGAAAAAATGCAAGAGAAAGCATTTCCCCTACAATTAGGTGATTTAAATGTTTTAGCACCTGTGATTTACAATTACTTCTATGTGAAGGTATTGTTTGATATTTTGTTGCCCAAGCTGAAGACTTCGCACGGATAACAGAACCAGAACACGCTTAACTGGCTTGCACAAGCTGCATTCAATAGCAGTTACATTTACACTTAACTTCACGTCCACAGCACTGCTTTAGGGTATATCTAATGCTGAATTCAGTCTTTGGGGCAAATTTATTAAAGGGCGAAGTGGCTAATGCTAGCGAAAATTCGCCAGCGTGACGTCATTTTGCCACTTTGCCAATCTACTAACGGGTGCTGGCGTAAATTAGTTAGCAAAGGGGACCTACTCTAGCGCTACTTCGCACCCTTACACCAGGCGAAGTTTCGCTCTGGCAAAGGGACGTAACTACGCTAATTCACTAAGTTGCAGATTTTCGTGAACGTTACCTCTTGCGCCAGTCTTTACTTCGCCGCCTCAGACAAGGTGAAGTGCAATAGAGTAGATAGGGATGGTCCAAAAAAAAGTTGAAAAGTCCCAAAAAAACGCTGGCGTCTTTTACTTTTTATAGGTTGATATTTTTTTTTTAGGGTACCCTCCTTCCCCACTATGGCACCTAAACTAAATTGTGGGCATTAAAACACATTTATTAAGGTTGCCTGGCTTTGTGTAGTGTAATGTGTTTTCTGCTGCATATACGGCCATTGTACTTTAACTGCACGCCATATGCAAATATGCCATCACTAGCGTAACTTCCAACCGCTGATTGTAACATCGCTATCGCAACTTTGCAAACAATTGGTAAATTGTGCGCAACTTCGGATCTTCATGAATTTGCGCAACCCTGGCGAATCTACACCTGGCGAAGTCAACGCTGGCGCAACTTCGGAGGTAAGTGAATTTGCCCCTTTGATGGGGGGTATGATTATTAACACTCTGCAAATCTAAACCTGGGCAGTAACCCCAATGGGCACCCAAAGTCTTTGCCATATCTGGCTGGGGGATATACATACGGAAATATACGGTCTAAGGTGAAAGCTAGTTTTATACCAAAACAGCTGAACATGATATTTATATTGTAAACATGGACCTTAAAAAAAACCCCAAAAACTACAAAGAATCTTGCTTTACAGCTCAATAGTGTCAAGCATCAGCATGTTACCTTTATGCAAGGCCTTACCTGCGCTTATCTCAGATCTCAAACTTTGTGACAATGATAGGCCCGATTGTCATACTCGTTTTGTATTGTGCCCGCAACGTTGCACAATCATTGAACCACACACACTATTTCCTGCATGATCTTTAAAAGTAAGCAAGAGAAACTCTCCCTTCTTATTGGTTTAAATCAGATACCAAAGTACAATTTGGTGGGTTGGGGCAAAATAAAATAGTATATAATTAGAAACATTATCACAGCCAAAAAAGTTTCTAATAGTTCTAATCACAAAAGTCAGTTTAGGAAATCATGGAACTAAACATTTTTAATAACATTTTCCACTTCATTCCTTGAAAATATTATATATATATATATATATATATATATATATATATATATATATATATATATATATATATATATATATATATATATATATATATATATATATATATATATATATCTATATCTATAAAATATAATTTAGTTCTATATTTACATATGTGTATACCGCTATGTTAAGGGTGATCTTTTTCCTTTTTCTTTTTCCCTTTTATATAGATTGGTCGTATATTACATTTCAATCTATGCACATATAACATCCCTTTGTGGGTGTGTCTTATAGCTGTAACCTTTTAAGGATGTGAGATCATTGTAAACTTTATTGCTTGACAAAGTAGCGGGAGCTTCGAAATGTTGCATTATTACTTGCTTGATAAAAATTTTCTTTTAATTGCACCAAGCAAGTCGTCTGGACTTTTTTGTTCATTATAAATTGTGTCCTTGCTTGGACTAAGTCACGGACTGGGTTCACACTCCACTCCATTTTGTTTATATATATATATATATATATATAGGATCTGTTATCCAGAAAGGTTCCAAATTATGAAGCCTTTCTCCCACAGACCCACATGGACATTTTATCCAAACAATCCAAATTTTTAAAAATTATTTCTTTTTTCTCTGTAATGCTAAAACAGCACCTTGTAATTGATCCAAACAAAGATATAATTACTGTTAAGTGGAAGAAAAAACAGTCTGAACATTCTGTATAACAGGTCCCATACCTGTATATCAAAACTCACACCTAGGATCTTGAATAAAAGATGAATTAACCGCAGAAAAAAAAGACCATAAATACACACTGGCGTTCAGTGGAAAAAATGCACAAATAAATTTCTCCCTGTACAAATGCTCAGGCACAGCCAGTCTATGTAAACAGCTGAGTATTTGCCTACCTTAGAAGTATCCACTTGATAAGTATTAACGCTATTGACCAGATTGATGCTATTCCCATCGAGTCACATAAAACAGTGCATCATAGTCCTTCCCTGCACTTCAGATGGCAGCATGGGCGTTGAGAGCATAATAAAGAACAAGCAATCTGTGACATTAAACAGAATGGCTCCAAGTGACTTGAGCTTAAAGCAGCTGCACTAACATTAATCAACCGATTACTGGGGGCAGAGTCTGTCTCTGCACTGCTCTGTGTGACTCCCTGATAAGGACTCCAGTGCCAGCCAAACACAAGGGACCCAATAGCATAACCACCGCACGTTGTAGGAGCCAAGTCATGGCTGTTATTGCCATCAGCATAGTTAACTGAGGTCACTGTTAATTATTTATTTCCATCTGTATCTTGGAATTATTTTACTGCACTGCTCCATTACATAAGTTGGATTCCAGTCCTTAGTGATCCCCATTTGAAAGCTAAAAAGAGTCAAAAGAAAAAGGCGAATCACTGTAACACAAAAAAAAAAAAAACAGTAGTAATGAAGACCAATTGAAAAGTTGCTTAGAACTGGCCATTTTATAAGATACTAAAAGCTAACTTAAAGGGGTGGGTCACCTTTAGATTAACTTTTCGTATGTTATAGAAGGGCTTATTCTAAGCATCTTTTTTCAAAATTATTAAATTATTTGCCTGTTCCAGTTTTAAAGGGAGGGAGGGAGGGAGGGAGAGGGAGAGGGAGAGGGAGAGGGAGAGGGAGAGGGAGAGAGAGAGAGAGAGACACTCGCGATACAAGCAACTGCCTGGGCGCTGGTTATAACATAGTGTAATAATCCACAAAATAAAACCGCACTCCAAGGTCTTGAAATAGCGAAAATAGTGGAAAATTTATTTCAACATTTCGGCACACTGACTCGGGCCGTCTTCAGGAAGTGTGGCCCGAGTCAGTGTGCCGAAACGTTAAAATAAATTTTCCACTATTTTCACTATTTCAAGACCTTGGAGTGCTGTTTTAATTTTTTGGATTATAACAAACAAGGGAAAGTTGTGCTCACCACTATTTTTTAAAACCATTAGGCAGGGGTGCAATGAGGGTGTGACCACAAAATACATATAGTCAACTACAAGAGTCCTCTGCACTCAACCCATTATCAATATATTTAAGACAGAGACATTTTGTGCATACTGCTACTGAAAAATGCCTTACCCTTTAAACAACACAGGGATTGTTTGTCCATATAATGTATAATTAAGCAATTGAATTCTTAATGAATCAGATGAAAATTAAGCGTAGGACTGGCCAGATATGGGATGACTTTGACGTAGTTGGCCATCTTAAATATATTGCAATATATGGACAAACAATCCCTGTGTTGTTTAAAGGGTAAGGCATTTTTCAGTAGCAGTATGCACAAAATGTCGCTGTCTTAAATATATTGATAATGGGTTGAGTGCAGAGGACTCTTGTAGTTGACTATATGTATTTTGTGGTCACAGCCTCATTGCACCCCCGCCTAATGGTTTTAAAAAATAGTGGTGAGCACAACTTTCCCTTGTTTGTTATAGTTATACAGGAGCAGTGACCAGCTCCATGTTGTAGCTCCCACCCCTCCCAGCTATAGTCAGGTGATCCCACTGGTGTCTAATAAAAGGGCAGCCAAGTTTGGGAGTTTTACTTTGAAAGCAGCTAGTAAGTTGCAGGTAAAACCTAGTCCCTTTGTAAAATGTATAATGAAGCAATTGAATTCTTAATGAATCAGATGAAAATTAAGCGTAGGACTGGCCAGATATGGGATGACTTTGACGTAGTTGGCCAGCTTAAATATATTGCAATATATGGACAAACAATCCCTGTTTTGTTTAAAGGGTAAGGCATTTTTCAGTAGCAGTATGCACAAAATGTCTCTGTCTTAAATATATTGATAATGGGTTGAGTGCAGAGGACCTCTTGTAGTTGACATATATATATATCTATATATATATATCTATATAGATATATCTATATATCTATATATTATTATATATCTATACATATATATATATCTATATCTATATCTATATCTATATATCTATATCTATATATCTATCTATATATCTATCTATCTATCTATCTATCTATCTATCTATCTATCTATCTATCTATATATATATCTATATATATATATCTATATATATATATATATACATATATACACACACACTATATATATATATATAGATATATAGATATATAGATATATAGATATATAGATATATATATATATATATATAGATATATAGATATATAGATATATAGATATATAGATATATAGATATATAGATATATAGATATATAGATATATAGATATATAGATATATAGAGATATAGATATAGATATAGATATATATATATATATAAAATATGGGGTCCCCTGACAATTAGTTTCACATAGTTAAGATTTATACATGCTGTTGCTTACGGCCCCAGGTATATGTACTAGATGGGTTTGACACACATGCCCATGGGTTAAAATAACTACACTTACAGCTTAAGGGTTACAGCTAGATGGTGATACGGATTTAAAAGGGCTTATTGATGTGGGTTAAGCCAGCACAAGATTTCCAGTTTGTAGAGGCAGGGCCCTGACTAGATAATCAAACGAGGTGAACAAACGTAGGAACCATTAACCCGCTTAGAGAGTGGTATTTTTAAATAATTTTTAAATAATTGATAAAGTATTTAGTATAAACAATGAATGACTCTCCGTTTAGGCCTATTATTCTAACTCAATTTTAGGATGTTTTTAGTAACAGTGTTTAATGACATGCAGCATATTTATGTAGATACAGTATTACTAATAAGTTGCAACATTTTTACACAATATCGTGTTTTTATCTGTATAAGGGATATATTGTTTTAAATGAGATGATTTATAACTTCTAGTTATACATGTGCTTTGCCGTTTCTAGGTTTGCTTGTTCGGAATGAGTGATACTTAAATTATGTTACGTTTCTGTGACGATGTTGCCACGTCAGTTCCAATTTGTCAAATGCCTCTTATTTAAGTGCATTTTCACCAACTACCAGACACTTTGAGAAAGGCTTCAGAGGAGGCCTAAACGTTATTCTCGCATACAACAATACATTTTTTTTTAGATTTACATAAAACCTGTCAGTGCGGATCCTCTTTCCTGGTTACTTATTGAATCTTTGATACTGCACCCAGGCAACTCAAACCTTTATTCTTGAGGTGCTGGCTACCTTGTGGATTGTGTGTATATATACACAAATCAGTGCAGGGTTGCTAGGGTAATTTGGACCCTAGCAACCAGAATACTGAAATTGCTAACAAATAAAAAATTAAAGCTGATTGCAAATTGTCTCACAATATCACTCTCTACATCAGTGGTCCCCAACTAGTAACTCCTGAGCAACATGTAGCTCACCAACCCCTTGGATGTTGCTCCCAGTGGCCCCAAAGCAGGTGATTATTTCTGAATTCCAGGCTTGAAGAAAAGTTTTAGTTGCATAAAAACCAGGTGTACAGTCTGACCTCCTATAGGCTTCCAATCCACATAGGGGCTACCAAATAGCCAATCACTGTCCTTATTTGGCACCCCAGGAAATTTTTCATACTTGCGTTGCCCCCCAACTCTTTTTACACCAGAATGTTGCTCACGGATAATAAAGGTCGGGGACCCCTGCTCTACATCATACTAAAAGTTAGTTTGAAGGTGAACAATCCCTCTAAAGGGATACATTGAGTAGGAGAAACAACAGCCTGCCAGAAAGCAATTCCATCCTAAAGTGCTGGCTCTTTCTGAAAGCACATGATCAGGCAAAATGACCTGAGATGGCGCCTACACACCAATATTACAACTTGAAAAAATACACTTGCTGGTTCAGGAATTAAATTTTATATTGTAGAGTGAATTATTTGCAGTTAAACAGTGTAATTTAGAAGGTATCTCTTCATACTCGTCTACAGTATTTTATACTGCAGTGATTCCAGTAAAACATAGATGGGATCTATTACCTGGAATGTTGTCGATCTAGAATTTTCCAGATGAAAGATCCTATAGATAGATTTCTAACTTCCCAATAAGTGATGCTTCTCGACTAGTAGCTAACGATTATAGATAAATATATTTAATTTGTGTAAATTTGAATTTATTGACCAAAATATAGGACTAGCGCTAGGGATAGATGAGCCTGTCATTTCAGCTACTGCCTAGCAGGCAGATTCACATACAAGCAACAGGTCATGTGCAAGTCAGCTTTAACCCTTCAGAGGCTGTGTTGCTATTTTGTCAGCAGCAAATACATATTGCCTCTGTTGCACTTACCTTGACTGGGGACTGCACAATGCAGCATCGGGGGGGGGGGGGGGAACAGGGTATTGCAAAGAATAAAAGAGAAAGCTCATAAATCTAAATATTGGTAAAGTATCTGAGGCTCACTGATCATTATCAGTGTTGATTAGCACATGTAAAGCCAAATGTACAGAATGTGTAATATGCAGATTTATATGTACAGGCATAGGATCGGTTATCCAGAATGCTTGGGACCTAGGGGTTCTGTAATCTCCATACCTAAGGAACAGTAACACCAAAAAATGAAAGTGTTTTAAAGTAATGAAAATATCATGTAGCGTTGCCCTGCACTGGTAAAACTGATGTGTTTGCTTCAGAAACACTACTATAGTTCATATAAACAAGCTGCTGTGTAGCAATGGCAGAAATTGAAAAAAGGCTATATGGCACAGGATAAATAATGGATAACAGATAACATTATGTTCTACAGAGTTTATCTGCTATGTAACTGGAGCCTTTTCTCCTTTGAATAGGTGCCCCCTACACAGCAGCTTATTTATATAAAAAATATAATTTCTTAAGCAAACACAGCAGGCTCTTCGTTTTCCAAAGTCGCCCGAAGTTTCCTCGCAAGGCAACTTCGATCGACTTCAGAAAACGAAGTGCCGCTAGTGCCATACCGCAGGCGCTTTTTCATTCTAGCAGGTGGAAAATAGGGGGAAGCAGTTTGGGGAGATTAGTTGCCCCAAAGAAGAGGCGATTAGTCGCAGGGCGACTAAATCTCCCCAAATCTCAGAGTGTGACATTACCCTAACCAGTGCAGGGCAACACTGCATTATATTTTTATTACTTCAAAACAATTACATTTTTTGAAGTTACTGTTCCTTTAAGTCTGCTATAAATCATTTCAATGTAAATTAAACCCAATAAGACTGTTTTGCCCCAATAAGGATTAATTATATATAAGTTGGGATGAAGTACAAGGTACTGTTTTAACACTACAGAGAAAAAGGAAATAATATTTAAACATCCGAATTATTGAATTAAATAGAGTCTATGGGAGATGGCCTTCCCGTAATTCAGAACTGGATAATAGGTTTTCGGATAACAAATCCCATACCTGTGCTGCCAGTACATACACATTTGCATATTATCAGATGTTGCTTGCCAGTTAAAGGAATTGTCCAGTATAAAATAAAAACTGGGTAAATAGATAGGCTGTGCAAAATAAAAAATGTTTCTAATACAGTTAGTTAGCAACAAATGTAATGTATAAAGGCTGTCTCACATTATAGCCAGAACACTACTTCCTGCTTTGCAGCTCTCTTGCTTTCCACTGATTGGTTACCATGCAGTAACCAATCATTGACTTGAGGAGGGGGCACATGGGCCATAACTGTTGCTTTTGAATCTGAGCTGCATGCTAAGTATCAATTGCAAACTCACTGAACAGTTATGTCCCATATGGGCCCCCCTTAAGGTCTCTGGCTAAATCAGAGTTAGAGAGGTGAAAAGTAGGACGTTGTGTTCTATTATGTTAGACATCCAGTCACTCCAGCCTTTATAGAATACATTTTTGGCTAACTAACTATATTAGAAATGTATTTTATTTTGCACAGCCTATTTACCCTGTTTTTATTTTTACTCTGAACTGTTCCTTTAAAGCTGTAGCAGTACAGGGTACAATGTTTCTATGGCCGGTGTCTATGTGCCAGTGCTTGTGGCAGGGGATTAGGACAGAGACCCACCGTCATTTCCTTGGATTGTCAGAGTTACTGTGTATGAGAGTCTGTAAAGGGGGAAGGATGAAAAAGTTGGTCTCTGGGATTCCCTCCCTCCCACAAGGACACCTGTCAGTCTTGGCATCAGTCTTTATCATGTGCAGAAGATTTAACTCTGCGTGGAGATCTCTTGACCAAATTAGGCCAAGCTCATCTGCATTGACATCAGTGCTTATAATTTTGGAATCCAATGGACAGAAATAGCTCCATTGCAGTGAATGGTATACAAACCAAGTATCTTAAAGAGACAGTGGAGCACTTTAGGCACATCGTGTTTCCCAAGTCTGCCCTGTCTGGAACGTGCCTCAGGCCAAGTTCTTTTTTTTTTCCTAGTCTACTTAAAAGAATACTATACCCCCGAACAATGTAGGACTCTATAAAAAGATATTGCATAAAATATCTCATGTGTAAAACCCTGCTTCATGTAAATAAACCATTTTAATAGTAATATACTTTTCTAGTAGTATGTGCCATTGGGTAATCATAAATAGAAAATCGCCATTTTAAAAAATAAGGGCCGCCCCCTGGGATTGTAGGATTCACGGTGCACACAAACAAACCATACATGTTATGTCAGATGAGCCAATTAACAGACAGAGTTGTGTCTTTTGCTTCCACACTTCTTCCTGTTACAGTTAGAGTTGTAGTATTTCTGGTCAGGTGATCTCTGAGGCAGCACACAGACCATCACGAAATGATAGTTCAAGGCAAGAAATGTAAAAGGGCAATATTTACTTATATATATATATATATATATATATATATAAATCAGTTTGGTAAGATTCTTTATTATGTCACTTAATATGATATAAACTGTTGCTTAAATATTCCTTTTGGGGGTTAAGTTTTCCTTTAAAGGGACATTAAAGGGGGGGGGACCTGTCACCCTAAGACATAATTCCAAATTGTTATTTATTGTGCTAGTTAAGCAAAATAAACTTTACTTACACTATATAAATTATTTAAATCTTGGTTGCAGTCAGCCTTGGAATTCACCATCACAGCAAGCAGGCAGCAGCCATTTTGTGGATACTGTTAAGACAAGCATTGCAACACCTCAAAATCTTGTTTATGCACCAGAATCGGGGACCCGATGTCCATGTCTTTGCATTGGCTACACAATTATATACAGTGAACGGGGAGGGGCAATGTGGGGAGTGCAGTAACCTGTACAAAATGCAGAATGGAAAGTAATTAACTGCCCCGCCTCTACGCCTAAGGCATAGAGGAGGGGCAGGCAATATATGATTGACAGCTGAAATCTTTAAATGCATAACTGGTTTTTATAACAAGTATGGATGTTTTAATGAAAAAAAGAATTTGGGTTTCATGTCTAATTTGGAAAGGACTTTTACTATACAGCTTTTTATGTCTGGATTACAGTTCCACTTTAATAAATGAAACCCTGACAAACACTCACAATCTTACTTTGCCTGTCCCAATTTTTCAGGAGGTCATGTTCAAACTAAGTCACAGAGACTACATTCAGCAGTTTAATTGTGGCTTGCTCATGATTTCAGTAGCCACGGTGGGGTTGCTGGTGAATGAGCCAACACAGTGTCGGATTGGGACACCAGGGGCCCACCCAAAAACCTTAGACCAGGGGCCCACCATAAAACCTTAGACCAGGAGCCACTCTCAGTTTTATTCTTCATCTCCTCGATCAACCTCTATTCTCCTATAGTTTGTTTTCTTTACATACTACAATCAATTACTCCATCTATTTAGCCTCTTTGTTCTCATAGAAATAGGGAATGGCTATGAAACAGGCAGAAAGTTAAGCAGCATGAGGGCCCACTGACACCTTGGCCCACCGGGATACCAGGAAAACTCCCGGTGGGCCAGTCCAACACTGAGCCTACAATGAGGCATGCCCCCCCCCATCCTCTGGATAGAGAAGACTGACACAGGTGATGATTAATACAGAATGAGAGATAATCCCAGGTGATTGTCAGGTCAGCGCTCCTTGGGCAGCAGACAAAGGAGCCTTGTAGCTAGTTATCAAAAGCAACTAGTTTTTATTGTTCTTTAGTTTGATAGTAAACTATATTGGTCATAATTAATGTCCCTAGCAGCTGCCAGGAGCCTGAATGACGGACTCTTAGAATAAAAGTAGAAAGATGAATACAAAATAGTACTGACCTTAAAGCATTATCTATCAGCATGTGATCTTGTTGTTAATACATGGGGATGGGCAAGATGAAAACATTTTGCGGCACATTTATCAAGGGTTGAAATTCGAATTCATGCAAGTTTTTTTAAAACTACAATAAACTTCCATGAACCCGAAATTCTAGCAATCTAAATCTAAAATCTACATTTTTGAACTCAGGTGGAACAGGATCGACCCAAAAACTTGAATCGAATTTGACTCCGATTTTAAAAACTGCAGGAGGGCTGCAAATGACTCCAAATTGATCTCTGAAATTGATTGACTTAAACAGCAATTCTGCAGGTATTAGGTGGTGAAGAGTCAATTTCAAGATCTTAAAGGGCCAGAGTATGGAAAATCTCAAATCAAATTTTTTGAAAAACTCTAATCAAATCCCTAGTCAAATTTGACAGTTTTGACTATAAAAAAAACTCGGAACATTTCAATTTTCGATTCGACCCTTGATAAATCTGCCCCATACAATCTTAATGTAACATTTACCAAAAAGAGTGATCCTCAAACAGTAGCGCATGAGCAACGTACTGCTAAACAACCCCATGGCTGTTGCTCCCTGTGGCCTCAAAACAGGTGCTTGTTTTTAAATTCCTGGCTTGGAGGCAAGTTGTGTTGCATAAAAACCAGGGGTACTGCCAAGCAGAGCCTCCTGTATGCTGACAGTCCACATAAGGGCTACCAAATGGCCAATCACAGCACTTTATGAACCACCCAGGCACATTTTTCATGCTTGCATTGCTCCCCTTTTTTTATTTTTTATTTTTTTATCTGAATGTTGCTCATCTGTATAAAAATGTTGGGGACCCCTAAAATAGAACTTAAAGAAGCCACCAGGGGGCAGCATGGCTTACGACCAGTAATGAATTCTTGATCTGTAACAAACATATTTTATTTATGCATATTCAAAAACTTATTGATACAATAATTTCCAGCTCCTAATTTAAAACTCAAGAATGCCATTGGTTTTCCACATCAGGTGACTCAGCTGCCATGAACTGGCACCACAAACGCAGTAAATAATGTGCTGTGCTGATGATACAAGTGCTGCTGCTCCCAGAGCTCTTCTGGAAAATGTGGAACCCCAAAAGTATTTGTACCTCATCTTCTGGCTGCACAACCCACACCTGCCCTGGAGCTACATGCTCCAGACAATTAAGTACACATAACTACCCAAAAGCATTTTGAATCCCAGACCAAAGGCTGAGTCAATAAAAGCGAAGGGTCACCAATTGGACACACATTTCCACTCAAATTAGGGTCTAACCATTCAAATGCTTAGGGCTCCCTTATCTATTATTGTCGCCCTGCCCAAAGTAAGGTTGTTAAGTCAAACCGTATCCATGGGCTTGGAAAGGTTAAATAAGAATTGCTGCAGACAGTATCTAGGATTTATGCACTACTGCCGCTGTAAATGACTCCCAGAGTGCAAAGAAAAAGCAGCAGTACATTGTGAACTGAAAGAAGGGGTTTCCAGTAACATACAAGAAACAAACCATTATGTTAATAACTTAGGGACTACTGCAAATGGAAAGTAAACTAACCAAAAACCTCTATTTACTGGAAAACAGCACAGTTCTCTTCAAATGGTCAATCTGACCAAATAGGGCACCTTATGTAACTAGTATATAAATGCAAGATGCAGTATTTCAACATTTTAGGAGTCTCAAATTTAGCTTCAATAATTTAACCAAGCTTCTGATTCTGGCTAGATTGCCAGTTAAAATATATTTGGTAGTGCAATGTTTACCTTTAAATCGTCACCCTCTAGGAAGTGATATTTCAATAAAAACCTAACTACTTAGGATCCAGTACAGTTATCCACAGTTTGTTCCACAGAGGAGAACAAAAACAGCAATGCTATAAAGACTTCTGTGAAGGAATATTAAAGGAGAAGGAAAGGTTAAAACTAAGTAAGCCTTATCAGAAAGGTCCATCTAAATATACCAGTAAACCCTCAAAGTAATGCTGCTCTGAGTCCCCTGTCAAAAGAAACACTGCATTTCTTTCCTTCTATTGTGTACACATGGGCTTCTGCATCAGACTTCCTGCCTTCAGCTTAAACCTCATTGCCCTGGGCAAGAGCATGCTCAGTTTGCTCCTCTTCCCCACCCTTCTCTTCTGTAATCTGAGCCCAGAGCAGGGAGAGACTCAGGCAGGAAGTGATGTCACACCATGTTGATACTGCAGCTCCTATCCTTAACAAACAGAGAGTTTCTAGAGCTATTTACTCAGGTATGGTAAAACATTCTACAGAATAAATATAGCATTCTAGCTTGCACTATTGTCGCTAATCTATTGGCAATAAAATGCCTCCGTAGCTTTCCTTCTCCTTTAAGTTGCTACTGGTCCCAGTAGTGAGGCAGAAAGCACAGCTGCAGAGATCACACATAATATGGTTGTTTGGAGGTTCCACATGCAGTGCTAAACTACTTCAACGTTTTGCAACATTTGACAGATTTCAAATTAGAAATCCCAGCTTCCCGTCTGATCATCAAAAAGAAGAATTGTGAGTGATTTTGTTTTGTAACATGTTTAAGCCAAAGGGTGCCAATTCCACGAGCCAGTCATGGTTGTTCACCTTCAAACAACTTGTTGGTTTCAGATAGAAAATAGAAAGTAATTCTGTAATTGTTTCTGGTGATCTATGTCACTGCAATATTGAAGTGTAAAGTGTAATTTTTCACCTTCTTAAGCAGCTCTAGGAGGGGAGGGTCGCCGACCCTGTAAACTGTTCTAAATTGATACATTTAGTTGATACATTTCTTATATTTGTCCCTGCTGAGCAGAATCTCTGGGTTTCATTACAGGCAGCTGTTAGACTTGATACAATAGTTGCTAATATTCCAGAGATGCTGCTGAGAAATGGATCAACTCAATGTTGCAAAATTTTAACAGTTTAGCATCTGCATCTGAATTACTGAGCTGCCAGACTCAAACACCACAGACACAAACATTCACCTTTACACTTAGATTTTGGAAAAACAGTAAAAAATAAATAAAGGAAAGCAACTGAAAAAAATCTATTTCTGGGTAACAATCTGAAAACAACTGAACAAAAAAAAGTGTTTGGAAGGTGAACAACCCCTTTAACGGCAGCATACTAAAATATAGCTATAAATACAGTCATATGAAAAAGTTTGGGAACCCCTCATTTTTCTTTGGAGTTTTGTTTATCATCGGCTGAGCTTTAAAAGTAGCAACTTCCTTTTAATATATAACATGCCTTATGGAAACAGTAGTATTTTAGCAGAAGTTTTTTGGATTAACAGTATTGGCTAACAATAAAAATACATTACAAGCTTTCGGAGCACTATGAAAGCTAGAAAGACACAGCATATATTCTGTTAGATCAGTGAAAAGTATTCATGAGCAATAAATTAGGAAGTTACAGATAGAGATCAAATGTCTGCTTCATCCAATGTGGTATTCATGATTACATGTACAAGGGGCTCTACAGGAGGCATATACATTGGTGAAACAGGACAAAAATTGCGCACAAGGATGAACCATCACAGACATAAAACCAACACCAACTCATGTGATACACCAGTGGGGCAACATAGGCCACCTTAAATACCCTTTCTCATGATTGGGCACAGCTGCCTATGAAGTTCAAGGCTTAACGAGCTAATCCAACCAATTTAGTGTTGCCAGTAATCAAAATTGAGCAGTTACATGCATTCAAATTAGCAAAATTACAAGGGTACCAACATTTTTTGCACAGCCAGTTTTCCACATTTGATTTTATCTCATAACTAAATACTGCTTCACTAAAAATCTTTGTTCAGAAAACACCCCAGTACTCCGATGTTAATGGGAAATGAAAGACATACCACTGTTATCTTTTTTGTTGAAAGTGAAGTAAATTATTATGCAGGCTGAGAGGGGTTCCCAAACTTTTTCATATGACTGTATATATAAATTAAGAAATCACTTTGCGGCTTTTTTTTTGTTTTGTGAATAGTGACATTACAAAAAGATACGTCCATATATGCAAAAAAAAAAAGTTCACTGTGAAAGTGTTTTCTGGCATGATTTAACCATAGTTACCATGACTTTTTCCTATACATTTAAATTTTACTACAATGTGTTTTTAGATGAGCTATAAATATACGCGCTAATTTTATGTCTATAAAAATGTTTGTGTACATTTCAGATGTAAAAGACAACCGGATAAAAATAAAAAAGAAAACATTGCTAATGAAACTATTGACTATTTGAATGAAACAATGTCCCTGTCATTTCACTACATGGGGTTTTACAATATTTGATTGAGCAATTCTCCACAAGAGATAATGGCGCAGAGAACAAAAAGTATTGCATTCTCAACAATGACCATAGAAGCCAAAGTCTTTATAGGTATATTGCACTTCATTCTCCTTTGTTTTCAGTTCAGTTGTTTTCAGTTTGTTCCCCAAAAAAAGGACTTTTTTCAATTACTTTCCATTATTTATTTTTTACTGTTTTTCCAAAATCTGAGTTTAATGTTTAAAGTTCCTGTCTCTGGTGTTTGAGTCTGGCATCTCAGTAATTCAGGTGCAGACTTTAAACTGTTACAATTTTGCAACATTTAATTGATACATTTCTCAGCAGAAGTATTAGCAGGAGTATTAGCAACTTTTGTATCAATTCTAACAGCTGTAATGAAACTCATGGATTCTCCTCAGCAGGGACAAAGATAAGAAATGTATCAAATAAATTTATCAATTTAGAACAGTTTAGGGGGTCGGCGACCCCCTCCCAAGAGCTGCTTTAGAAGGTGAAAAATGACACTTTACACTTCAATATTAGAAAAACAGTCACACATAGAAAATAGAAAGTCATTGGAAAAAGTTGTCATTTCTGGTGATCTATCTGAAACCAACTAGTTGTTTGAAGGTGAACAATTGTTTATGAACTAGCCAATGTGCTTGGTTTGCATTTGATTATATATATTGAACATGAAAATGGTTAGGTTGCAGAGCAGAATGTGTAATAGCGTTACAAGCCTGCATTGCAATCGAATGTAATACTTACTGTCCCTTTAAGCCATGTATGTTTGCGTCACGTCTTTTATATTTCCTTGGGAACTTTTCATATGTTGAAAAGCCCTGGAAGTAATTAAGTCCTAGAAGTAATGAAACTGGAAACCCCTTTCAGCAGAGAGAACACACAGTTAAATTATCAAAGTAAACACGGGGAGTAAGTGTATTGCTCTTCCACCAGTACAGGGCAAACACTGTAGTCTTATATGCAGTGTTTGATTAGGCACTGCTGCCTCCATTACTTGGTTATAATAAAAAACACTTGCACACCCTTTATGTAGATAAATAGAGTTAAGCTCGGTGGCCAGTGTTTAGAGCAGTGATCCCCTACCAGTGGCTGGTGAGCAACATGTTGCCCCCCAACCCCTTGGATGTTGCTCTCAGTGGCCTCAAAGCAGGTGCTTATATTTGAATTCCAGGCTTAAGCTCCCCATAGACGCGACGATTCTTCTTGCCGAACGACCGATTTTAGAGAAGCCCGACTGATCCTTCGAAATTATCGTGCGGTTAGTGGGATTCGAACAATCGTACATCTTACGATTTTTCGGCCGACATCTGTCAGGAAATTGATCAGCCAGGTCAAAAAATCTTTGTCAGTCCCAGTGCAATCTATCTATGTTTGCAGGGACAAGCAGGCAGCTCCCTTTTGCAAATTGGTCTTTTTAGTTGATGGTAAATACGTACGATTGTTCGGAGAAGATCGTGGTCTCACGATCAGGATCTGATCTTTTAAAAATCTCAACATCTATGGCCAGCTTTAGAGGCAAGTTTTGGTTGTAAAAAAAACAGGTGTACTGAACCAGTCCACATAGGGGCTACCAAAAGCCCTTATTTGACCCCTCGCAGGAAAAAATTTTGTGCTTGTATTGCTCCCCAACTATTGTTAAAATTCAATGTAGCTCATGGGTGAAAAAGGTTGGGGACCCCTGGTTTAGAGGATACAGCAACCTCCAGGTACAAAGGACAGGATCTTGAAATGGCACAATAATGTGATAGTGAATGCAGAATTTAAAACTAGACAACTGTATTTTCTTTCTGGTGTAAGAATCCAGACATTAGCTGACCTCACATAAAACGTTGAGGGCAAAAATGATCTATAAACACACCGGAAAGATCAAAAAAAGCAAATGGGAATCTACAGGTGTACAGCAAATATTTTACCAGAATGCCAACCACTCTGGCCTTCGCTCACCAGCGCAAGGGCCACATTCAGAAACCTAAAAGGCAGAACAATTCCATTAAAGGGTTGTTGACTTTAAAATTAACGTTAATGGTTATATAGAGAGGGATATTCTGAGACAGTTTTTAATTGGGTTTAATTTTTTATTATTTATGATTTTTGAGTTATTTAGCTTTTTATTCTGCAGCTCTCCAGTTTACAATTTCAGCAATCTGACCTAAATTACCCTAGCAACAATGCACTAATTTGAATAAGAGACTGGAATATGAAAGAGAAGCAATAAAAAAGTAGCAATACAAATAAATGTGTAGCCTCACAGAGCATTTGTTTTTTAGATGGGGTCAGTGACCCCATTTGAAATCTGGGTCAGAAGAAGAAGGCAGATAATTCAAAAAGAAAAAATAAAGAAAAAATGAAGGCCAAATGAAATGATGCTTAGAATTGGACATTCTATAACAGGGCTGTCCAACAGGCAGGCCCACGACCCCCCCCCCCCCTTTCTATGGCCCCCCACATGCTGTGTTTGCTTACCATATGTAAACTTTAAAAGGTATCACTACAGAGATTAACTGGCCCCTGCATTGTTTAAACCTCAAATTCAGACTGTAATCCCCTATATTGTTCACACCTGTGATCCCCCTGCATTGCTCACACTTGTGACACCTCTATATCCTAAAGCCCTGTACTGTTTACTAGTGATGTGCGGGCCGACCCGCTGGTCGGGCGAACCCTGGACAAAATGCACGGGCTTCCAGTGCCGGAATTTAGACTTCTGCCTGCCCCGCCCCTTTTGTGACGTCACTGTGGGGCGGGGACGGGTCTATGAATAAAGGGGAGCGGCGGGCCCGGGTTGGATGCGGGTATTGGGTGTGCCATTCTCTGCTTGCCCAGTGCTGCTTGGGTGTGCCATTCTCTGCTTGCCCAGTGCTGCTTGGGTGTGCCATTCTCTGCTTGCCCAGTGCTGCTTGTGTGTGCCATTGCCCAGTGCTGCTTGTGTGTGCCATTGCCCAGTGCTGCTTGTGTGTGCCATTGCCAGTGCTGCTTGTGTGTGCCATTGCCAGTGCTGCTTGCATGTGCCATTGCCCAGTGCTGCTTGTGTGTGCCATTCTCTGCTTGCCCAGTGCTGCTTGGGTGTGCCATTCTCTGCTTGCCCAGTGCTGCTTGTGTGTGCCATTCTCTGCTTGCCCTATGCTACCTGTCAAATGTAAGCCTGTTAGGAGTTTGTTCTTGGGGTTTGTTAGCATTTGGAAATTGTTGTTAAGGGCCCCTTAGGTGTTTAATCATGTGTTGGAGGGTTGTTGTATTATCCACAGGGGAGGATGAGGCATATGGATTTCAGTTCTTCACATATGAGTGATGAGGGATTTCCCTGCAGTGAGCACCAACCATTTGGTTTTTTGGCGTGCTACCACCGTTAATGTGGATATGACCTTAAATGTTCTTGTGGTAACATGGGTGTGGTTTACAGTGGGTGTGGTTTAAAAGGGGGAGTGGCCAACACTGACTTCCATTATCGGCTCTCCACCACATAGGCCAGTAAAATTTTGGCCCTCGGTACCACAGAAGTTGGACAGCACTGTTCTATAACATACTAAAAGTTAACTAAAAAGGTAAACCACCTCTTTAATTTTTCCCAACCCTTTCCTAAGATTTATCAGTTCCATTCCGTTCTGGAACACATGTATTCCAGGAGTTGACATTTATGATGCATTAGTGAAAATCAGCAAAGCCACACACAAAAGCCTCAGTGCTATAATCCACCAACTGGCGAAGTCTCTTTGATTTTACAAGATGATAACCCAAAAGCACTGGGGGGTACAGAATTCTATGAGTGTTAAATAGTACAGACTCAATACCTCAGAATGATCTTAGGACAAATGTCAGATTTCCATACACCAGTTTACCACCCTGCAAACCAGACTCTGTGAACCAAAGGACAGCGAACCATCCAGTTAGTGAAAGGCTGGATTAACCAGCGTATTTAAGGACAGCAGAGATTCCCAAATAGCGTAGACAAAAAGTACTTTACTATTTCCATTGTAAACAGGGCCGCCATCAGGGGGGGACAGGGGGGACAAGCGTACCGGGCCCGGGCATGAAGGGGGGCCCGGCAGCGCTGCATTTTTTTGAAGATCCGGGCCCCCCTTACAAGCGCCCGAGCCGTACGTCATTCCTCTTGAGTGCCGAATGCGGAAGTGCCGAAAAGCTGAAGCCGATGCGCCGAAAAGACCCGAAGTCACGGAAAAACCCGAAGTCCCGAAGTCACGAAGCGCCGAAAAGACCCGAAGTCACGAAAACAGCCGAAGCCCTGAAGCAGCGCAAAGACCCGAAGTCACGAAAACAGCCGAAATTGAAGTCCTGAAGCGGTGAAAAGAAGTACTGAAGCCATGAGTTCAATTCTACTGAACACCAGTTTGTGTTTTTTTTTTTTTTAATCCCCTGGCCACCAATGTATTATTTTAATATTCTATAGGCCCCTGCCACCAATCTTTTTTTTAAAACTTTTTTTTTGGGGCCCCAATTTTTTTTTTAACTCGTAAGGGGCCCTTGCCACCATTGTTTTTTTTTTGTTTTTTTTTTTTAAAAAAAAATTAATTTTCTTTTTGGTGGCCCCAAATTTTTTTAACTTGTAAGGGGGCCCCTGCCACCAGTTTTTTTTTTTTTTTTCAAAAAAAAATTATTTTTTTTTTAAATTTTTTTTTGGGGCCCCAATTTGTTTTTAATTTATAAGGGGGCCCCTGCCGCCAATGTTTGTTTATTTTTTAGTTTTTTTACATTTTTTTTTGTTGGGGCCCCAAGTTTTTTTTAACTTATAAGGGGGCCCCTGCCACCAATGTTTAAAAAAAAAAAAAAAAAAAAAAAAAAAAATTTAATTTTTTTTTTTTGGGGCCCCAATTTTTTTTATAAGGGGGCCCTGACCATCAATAGCTTTTTACAACTTGTGTGGGGGGGGGTTACTTTTTTAGCGCTGATGTCTGTGTGGTCTTTTAACTGCGATGTGGGCGGGATATGGGGCGGAGCTTGGTCGTCAGTGTGGGCGGGGCCCAGGGGGCCCCAAAAATTTTGTTGTACGGGGCCCCGTGATTTCTAATGGCGGCCCTGATTGTAAATAACTAATTTGTTTTACTTGACAAAATAATAATAATTGCCCACTTCTCTTATAAAAACAAGGGTTATTTGAATGGAGGGAGGATTTGCCTAGCTTCTATTTTTTTCAAATTGAAAAGCCCTTCCATCCCACTTTAGGCTTATTCTACATGTATGGTATCTGTTATCCAGAATCCTGCTATTTCCCATACACTTTATTTTATCTAAATAATCCATATTTTTAAAAGTGATTTCCTTTTTCTCTGTAATAATAAAACAGTAGCTTGTACTTGATCCAAACTTGGACGCAAACAAATCTATTGGGTTTTTTAATGTTTACATGATTTTTTTGGTAGACAAAGTGATACTGACACTAAAAAAAATATATATCAAAATATTAAATGTACATTAAGGGGCAGATTTACTAAGGGTCGAATATCGAGGGTTAATTAACCCTCGATATTCGACCAGGAACTAAAATCGTTCGACTTCGAATATCGAAGTCGAACGATTGAGCGCTAATCCTGCGATCGACCGATCGAAGGATTATTCGTTCGATCAAACGATTAAATCCTTCGAATCGAACGATTCGAAGGATTTTAATCCAACAATCGAAGGAATATCCTTCGATCAAAAAAACGCAGGCAAGCCTATGGGGACCTTCCCCATAGGCTAACATTGAGTTCGGTAGCTTTTAGCTGCCGAACTAGGGGGTCGAAGTTTTTCTTAAAGAGACAGTACTTCGATTATCGAATGGTCGAATAGTCGAACGATTTTTAGTTCGAATCGTTCGATTCGAAGTCGAAGTAGTAGTCGAAGGTCGAAGTAGCCCATTCGATGGTCGAAGTAGCCAAAAAAACACTTCGAAATTCGAAGTTTTTTTAATTCGAATCCTTCACTCGAGCTTTGTAAATGTGCCCCCAAAAGTAGGGATGCACCGAAACCTTGGTGAAAGATTTGGCCGAATACTGAACCGAATCCGAATTTGCATATGCAAATAAGGGACAGGAAAGGAAAAAGTGGGAAAAAAAAAACCTCTTCTTTTGTGACGAAAAGTCACGTTATTTCCCTAACTGCCCCTAATTTACAAATGCAAATTAGGATTCGGTTCGGCCAGGAACAAGGATTCGGCCGAATCCTGCTGAAAAAGGCCGAATCCCAAGCTGAATCCTGGATTCGGTGCATCCCTAATTAAAAGTTACCTATAGCCCATGCTGATAATTTTTCACCGATAGCTCTGCTTTTGTAAGTATTTTTACTTGAAGTTCTTAAACCTGACTGTTTTGCCAAACCGACTGTCCCTTCCCAACAAGTCAGAGTTTCTAATGCTAACGGACTACTGAAGCTCAAATATATCAGCCCCCTCATAGAGGAACATGGAGGATCAGATGTGTAATGTAAAAGCATCTGCAAATATTTTTATGGCAAAATTATAGATCGCATGCAAACACAATATTATGATATATGTAAAAAAAAAAAAAGGTTTAATTTCGGGTGTCAGTATCTTTAAGGTATGAAGTCACTTCTGCTTTTGTGTGATCTTGGTTGGAAGGTAAGTAAGTTGACCCATTGCGGGCCGAGTCAGGTAGTGAATCACTGGGGACAAATTGCGGTTATGGGTCGGGTCCAGATCCCAGAAAATGGACCCGCACAGGACTCTATTATTTGCCAGTAAGTTTATAATACTGCCCCCCCCCCATCCCCGGTTGGCATTTTCTCAGTTAGGCCGGTGAAACACCAGTCAGATGGCAACCCCAGTAATACACATACAATAGGTTTCAGCAGAGTATACCTTATATTTTATTCCATGCAAGTTTCAAAGAGTCACGTGACAAAAGTGATAGCAATAAGGACCATTTATATAATCCGTTATATAGTGAATAAAACTCCCCCTATATATACCCCCTATATATAAGGATATTTTAAGTTACATAGGAGTACCATTTTTATACAGGTCATAGAACTCCGAGGTGACTTCTAAAATCCTCATATTTTGCAATAGGGGGTACTTTATTATAATGCACAAGTTTCGGTGCGTCATGTGACAGAATTTACATCACTAAACTCCAATTATAACCAATGACATCACTAAGCAGAGTTTATAAGGATGGTATTTACAGGATATTCATGACTCTTATGTATTATATAGTGAATAAAGTACCCCCTCTTGTAAAATGTAAGGAGATTATAAGTTACCGAGGAGTTTCATGACCATATAAAAACACGAGGCCGAAGGCACTCTTCCTCTTCAAATAATAATGTGTATATTTTAAGTTACCAAGGAGTTCCATGACCATATCAAATCACGAAGGCCGAAGGCCGAGTGTTTTTATACAGACCATGGAACTACGAGGGGACTTCCAATATCCTCATATTTAGCAACAGGGTGTACTTTATTTATTATAATACACAAGTTTCGGTGAGACATGTGACAGAAATGATACCGCTAAACTCTGATTATAACCGATGACATCACTAAGCACCATTTATAAGGATATCATTTACAGGATATTCATGGCTGGTGTACTATAAATAGTGAATAAAGTACCCCCTCTTGTAAAATATAAGGATATTATTTGTTACCGAGGAGTTTCATGACCATATAAAAACACGAGGCCGAAGGCCGAGTGTTTTTATACAGGTCATGGAACTCCGAGGTAACTTCTAATATCCTCATATTTTACAACTGGGGGTACTTTATTTATTATAATACACAAATTTTAGTGAGTCATGTGACAGAAATGACATCACTACTCACCGTTTATAACTGATGACATCACTACTCACCATTTATAAGGATATAATTTACAGGATATTCATGGCTTTTGTGTATTATATACATATATGAACACGTTATAACAATCAGCCATTGGTGTGTTTGCATGCACTTACAGTGAGGAATTAACATCTCTAGGAATAAAGGTAGCCATACACTTGAAGATCCGCCCATTTAAAAATCTTTGCCTAGAATGGCCACCTTATTCTGGGCCATATTGTGCGAATCAGGTGGTTTGACCCTTGTGCCAACAATGCAATCCTAAGGGATCAGCGCACATGCTCAGATTCGGGGAGATTAGCCGTCTGGTTACAAATCTCCTCTCCTTCGGGGGGACTAATCTCCCCAAACTCCATCTCGCCGGCTAGAATGTAAATCGCCGGCCAGATGGCACTTGAGTGCCTCGTTTTCAGAAGTAGCCCAAAGTTTCAAGCGACTTCCAAGTGCCATCCCACCGGCAGTTTACATTCTAGCCGGCGGGAGGCAGTTCGGAAAGAGTAGACGCCGGGCAACAAATCTCCCCGAATCGGAGCATGTGCCCTGAACCTAACAGAGGACAAGTCAAGAGACAACCACAAGGGTGTGCACTGATGCAGCCTTTGCACAAGTTGGTAAATTAAACAAAACATTTGATTAAAAACTATACCATACAAAAAATAAAAAATGTATTGTATATTTAGTTTAGCACAGAAAGTATGAAGAAACAACCTATTGCTAATGAAATATTTCCATTATGATATATGATTGGGAGCTGCCAGACTGGTTGTCAGCAACATCCTACGCAGACCACCTTCTAATGCACATGGTTATAAAAATTGCAGATGCAAGCATCAACTTTCTATCAACTTTTATTCTTATAGATACATACATAAAAGAAAATTATATGCACAGCAGGCTATTCCTTTATATTTTATAGTAAAAAAAAAAAAACACATGAATGCTTGCTGCTGTACTGTGCAGGATCTGACATGCATTGTGCTGCTTTGCATCAGAGATAAGGATCAAGCACACATACACTAATACCCATTAAAAACCAGTGAGAACTAGTATATCTAGACATAACAGTATTTATCTGGTTATAAAATCCCACAGTTACTATTTTTTCCTTGACATGATCCATGTGATATTCATACAAATGCAATAAGCCGTAAGCTTTGCAATAAACATGGGGTATTAAAAGTGATATCAACAGAAGGCTAAGGGTTTCAAGGATATCAGATATTTAAGGGATATTGTTTATTTATCATATGCTCAATTCATGTTATGTGTCTTCTGTGCAGAGCAGAAATCTGAAGTATATCCATATCATACCTCCCCACATTGTGGAAATGGAAAGAGGGACAAAAGAATTTGCATCTGTGGGGGCAATTTTTTTGACCATGCCCGTTTTTACGGCCACACCCCCTAATTACCACGCCCATTTTACAAAATTTGACAGGTTATTAAAGTTTGAACACATTTCCTGTAGTTTTTATGTTTTATTATAGTTTTACTAATGAAGGTAAATTGCCCTTTAAGCTGTGAGTCTAACTTCTCCCAAGGGACAAAACTGTTACAAATGTATCTTAAGTATTTATTCAGTGCTCTCTGCCAAGAGCCAATTAAGTTAGAAACTTTGTATCTTTTTTGGCTGTTCAGTACAGAGAAATTGGAACTTTCCAGTACAAAAGCAGGACTGCGGGTTGAGCTGTCAAAAGCGGGACTGTCTATCTCAAAACAGGACAGTTGGGAGGTATGATCGTATATACAGTCTGGTATCCATTATCCAGAATGCTTATGACCCAAGGTTTACCAGATATGGGATAAATCCGGTAGGATTGTTATGTCAACATTAAAGGAAAACTATACCCCCAAACAATGTAGGTCTCTATTAAAAGATACTGAGTAAAACAGCTCATGTGTAAAACCCTGCTTCATGTAAATGAACCATTATCATAATAATATACTTTTTTAGTAGTATGTGCCATTGGGTAATCATAAATAGAAAATTGCCATTTTAAAAAATAAGGGCCGCCCCCAGAGATCGTAAGATTCACTGTGCACACATACAAACCACATGTAAGGTCACATGAGCCAATTAACAGACAGAGTTCTGCCTTTTGCTTCCTCACTTCTTCCTGTTACAGTTAGTGTTGTAGTATTTCTGGTCAGGTGATCTCTGAGGCAGCACAGATAGAGTCACAAAATGGTGGTTCAAGGCAAGAGATGTAAAAGGGCAATATTTATGTAAATATATATTCCAGTTTGGTAAGATTCTTTAATGTCATTCAATTTGATATAAACTATCTGTTGCTTAAGTATTCATTTTGGGGGTATAGTTTTCCTTTAAGGAGTCATGCATCTTAGTTACCATCAAGTACAGGTATGGAACCTGTTATCCAGAATGCTCAGGACATGGGGTTTTCCGGATAATGGATCATTCCCTAATTTGGATCTTCATACTTTAAGTCTACTAGAAAATCATGTAAACATTAAATAAACCCAATAGGCTGGTTCTGCTTAAAGTAAGGATTAATTATATATTAGTTTGGATCAAGTACAAGCTACAGTTTTATTATTACAGAGAAAAAGGAAAGCAGTTAAAATCAGTAAAATTTGTATTATTTAATTATATATCCGCAATTCGGCACTTTCTGGATAACGAGTTTCGGGATAATGGATCCCATATCTGTAAATAATACTGTTTAATTATTAATGAGTAAAAGGAAAACCATTTTAAAAATTTGAATTATTTGTTTTAAATGGTTTCTATAAATATGCCCAAACTCTTCTTTTCTTCTGTTCATGACCAATTTAACTGGATGCAGAGGCACTGATTTAATTCAGCATTTTGAATCGGTGTTACTATTAACATACGAAAAGAGATGGGGGGGAAGCCTCTCAATTTAACAACCTGCGTCTTCTCCTTACAAAAGGCAAGAACAATAGGACTACAATGAGTTTTATTTGCCGTATCTATGATACTCTTCCTATTGTACTTGAATGAAAGAATTAAGGATGCACAAGTAATGCTGTAATTTGCATTGACGTTATTAGGAGCTCCTCATTCACCAGATTTATGGAGAGAACGTATTAGGAATACTCTGCATTATCATCTGAAGAGGAAGAGTGCATTATTTGTTTACTGTATAATACACACGAAGAAAAAACAAGCACACACTCCTGGAGCCAACCGGTGAAGTTAAAATTGAAGTTTATTCCATATTGCTAAAATAACACGTCCTAACGCGTTTCGTATCTACCGATACGTAATCCTAGGCACAAACAAACCGTTACAAGAATATAAACATGTTAAAAGGATATGACGTTAGGATCAATCCTCTTGCGGTTTAGCCCTATGTTTCCAATTTAATCCCAATTTAGTTTATATGGAACATAAGCTACAATGGAAATGGTTAATGCAGGGGGAAACTGGGATCAATTTAGATATTAAAACCTGCAACAAGGTCTCTGATAAAGATACAAACATAATTATACAAAAAATATACAAAAATTTAAATATGTTACACATTGAATTACATTTCCAAAAAGTTTGATAAATGGTAAGTAAAATCTACACTGTGCGCCAACATTCAAGTTTAGTTCATATGTGAAATGTATGCGTTAGATCAAAATTTATTATAACTAAATACTTAATTAAATTCTAATTCATAGAGAAGAAAAGAATCCCTTTTGTTGTAAATTCATAGATTCATGAATCTATTTATTCTCCAAATATTATTTTTGGTTCACTTTATTATTGATTCATGAAGATACTAATTCATCATGTAATTAATTAACTGGTCCTATTAAGTCTATTAATTTATTTGCTCATTAACATTATAATAGAATGTTCTTTGATTGAGTGAAAAGTTGTCGATTTCATGAATCAGAGTTCAATATGAAACGCATTCGGACATGTAATTTTAGCAATATGGAATAAACCTAAATTTTAACTTCACCGGTTGGCTCCAGGAATGCGTGCTTGTTTTTTCTGGTTGTATTCTCACCTCAAGCTACGGGTTTGGGGCACGGCACCCAAACCACCCGTCATTATTGGGGAGTGCGAAAAAAGCAGATTTTACCTACACTAAATTACATTGTTTAAACTGTGCCTGAAAGTGACGGAGCTGGGGTTTACACACCCAGATCACTCTACCCATCGGGTGAGCTGCAGTCTAACTTATTTTGCTGTTCCACATATAATGGTCAGAGTTTTTACATTTCCGTGCTAAAAAAATTCAATTGGACATCTTTTTTACTTTCTGGGATTAGAGCTGGTTTTGTCCATAAATACACAAGAGCCATGAATATCCTGTAAATTACATCCTTATAAACGGTGCTTAGTGATGTCATTGGTTATAATCAGAACATAGTGATGTCATTTCTGACACATGACTCAATGAAATTTGTGTATTATAATAAATAAAGTACCCAATTGCAAAATATTAGGATATTAGAAGTTACCTCGGAGTTCCATGACCTGTATAAAAACACTCGGCCTTCGACATCTTGCTTTTATATGGTCATAGAACGCCTCTGTAACTTATGATATCCTTATATTTTACAAGAGAGGGTACTTTATTCACTATATATTTTGTCATAACAGCTCACATAGGGGCAGTTTTATGGAAAGTGGTCAGGAACCTATTTTACTCACCACAATGAGTAAAATATGTACCAACATTGAGATTAACATGCTAAAGTTGTATCATGAGCTAAAACAAAATAAATCACTTCCCAAAAATGAATGGGTTTTATTAACAAGCCTGCAGCATGCAAAGAAGGGGTTTTGGGCAGAATTCAACATGCTCTCGCGTATTCGGCGCAGAGTCTGAGTGACTCTGAGTAAGTGCCGGTGGATCCGGCAAGAAACGCGTAAGTCAGCTTGCACACCCACCGCCAAAACTCTCACCTGTTTCTATGATGAAATAAAGCCTGGAATCTTGCATTTAACGCTGTTGTCCTTGTGATGTCCTGGATCTGCGCCGAATACGCGAGAGCATGTTGAATTCTGCAATGGATGCCGGCACGAAGTAACCGGAGTCTCGCACAGGCTGCGACCAGACAAACACAGCTAATCCGGGTGAGCTCCGATGCAAACCGCATCTTTCTTTGTCCTATGAAGGGGTTTTGGGCACTCAGAAAAATTCCACGAGGGCTGCCAAAATCAAAGTTAAAAATATATTTTTTTGTAGATTCATTATAAAAGGAACCATATCTCGATTGGCCCTACACGCTCTATGCCCTCCAAGGCACTTAATCATAGGCTGATTGAGTAGCCCATGATATCAGTGGGAGACTGTCACCAACTTTTGGGAGACATAACTTTCGTACGATTGCTGTCAGGGGCAGAACATCGTCTGATCTGTTCTTTTACTACTTTATTTGATCTGAATGGTTAGTGGCAGGTCGGGAGACGACACAGAACAATCGTTCGTCTGATATGAAGGTAAATCTGCACATCTATGGCCAGCCTAATATATACTGTATTCCCCTTGGGAATAGTTTGCGGACCATGACGATTTAAATGCTCTGTATGGTAATACCAAAAAATGAAAGTGCATGAAAGTAATGAAATGTACTGATTTCACTGCACTCGTACAACTGGTGTTTATGCTGCAGAAACTCTACAATAGTTTTATATAAACAAGCTGCTGTGTAGCCAAGGGGGCCGACATTCAAAGCTGAAAAAGGACAAAAGGCACAGTACACTCAACAGATAAACTCTATAGTATACAATAGGATTCTTCAGAATGTATCTGTGATCCATTGTGTATCCTGTGCTTGAATGGCTGCCCTCAGTTTCAGGACTGCCAGCTAAGCAATGGCCGGCGCGTCTTTCCTCGTCGACTGGGCATCCAAAATGGTGGCGCCCATAGGTACCACATGGGTAGCGGCAGCGCCAAAGCGCCGACACCGTCGTGATGACGTCATGCGCCTGGCGTGAAAATTTTAAATAAAAACCCTTCCAGGTCACGAGTTCAATGCCCGATTGTAGTGTTTGTTTGGAACATTCTTGGGTGATTATTATTTCCCATTATCCTGATTTCTGGACTTTTGACCCTGCCTAAACCTTGATTCTGATATTATTCTGCCTGGACTTTGACTACGATTTTGCCTGAACTTATTTGTACTGCGATCTTGGACCCCTAAAACTTCCTCCCTGGTCCTGACTACTCCCGCTGGAAGATGATAGGCCCCCTGACACATAGCTGCACAGCAGCTTGTTTATAGAAACTATAATAGTTTATCTAAAGCAAACACACCAGTTTTACCAGTGTATGACAAAAGTACGGTACATTATATTGTAACTATTAAAACACTTTAATTTTTTGGCATTACTGTTCCTTTAAATTGAACATTCAAAAATGACAGCATAGTTTGACAAAAAAAAAATTGGATTAGCATCATCAGCGCCCGCAAGTGCCATCTAGCATTAGTTCATGAAGGCTGTATTTTTCACAGACTACCTCAATCAAAGGGGGTTGGTTTAGGTTGCTGTGAACTGTAGCCTACCAGTGCATTGCAATGACCAAATATTAGGACATTCATAGGCCTAACACGTTTCGTGCCTGTGTGGGCACTTACTAATATGGGTAAGTGTCCTCACAGGTACGAAAAACGATAGGCCACACAGGCACGAAACGCATTAGCTACTGCTTTACTTGGATTTTTTGCACATTGAAAAATGAATGGTAACCCTTGGACTGGGTTAGTGAGAAACCATTTTGTTATTTTTACCTCTTCCTGATTCCATTTTTCTAGTTTCTTTATTTCTGAACTATCTATTCATTCTGCTCCTGGACAGAGCCACACACCAATACTTGTGTGTTTAATCTTCCATCATCTTCCTTTGCAGAATACATTTCAACGATCTAAAGTTGCTCAAAGCAGAGAATTTTATTAAATGTATCCCAAAGAGTAGAGAATGATCTTAGGGTTTTAAATATGCAGTTATCCAAGAAAAATTACTTATAAATCTCCCTGTCCTAATGTGCACTGTTAATTCAATCAGGAGGTGAAAGCAACATTATGCAACAAAGACCAGAAAGTGGGTTTGGAAGTGCTTCAAACAGCCACTTGACAGTCGCACGGTGAAGGAGCCTACAGCTTTGAAACCTGAAACATCTTGTTCATTATAAGGCAGGTTTGCTAAAAGGCGTCATTATAATCAATTTACAATTGGCAATGAAACAGTACACCTTATTCCAAGGTGAGAAAGAGAAAATGGCCAGGGTGTGGTTCAGTAAACAGGCAAGAAAAGAAATGATAATCCAGGTAAGTAAAAATGTTGTATCTTCCTTTTAACTAGCAATTTTCTTAATCCTGATTAGGGCCATTAGTCCTTTTTTTGCTAATTTGTTAATGTATCGCCGTAAGGAATTCTACTCCTGGAATGAATTCTACAGAGTTTTATGGAGGACTCTTGTGGCACACCAAGGCAAAACTCAAACAATTCTTTCTCAATCAATAATATTGCTAGGATGTCAGTAAAGGGGTCAATCAGGGTAAATCTACTGTACATACCCCCTATTAATCCTTCACTCCATACACTCTGCAGGCACAAGAATTGTAGGTGTGGTCAAATATGTACAATATATGCCTTTGTGACATTAACCTTAGCATAAAGTCATAAAACGGCGGTAACTATATTGTGAATGACATCACTCAAGATGTGACTAATTATACTCGACAGCACACAAAGGAGCATCAGTTGCAGCACATGATAGAAATTCCATTAGTTGGATCTTGTAAACACGTAAACTGTAGGCAAATCAATCTGGCTTCTGAAATACAGGCATAACAGTTTATCACGGTAAATCAGTACCAAGTAGGGTTGCCACATTTTCCGGAAAAAAATACCGGCCTTCCTATATATTTTTCTTTTTTCCCTATTAATAACATTGGGATTAACCATAATTTTTACCGGCCATGCCGGTAAAATGCTGGTCAGGTGGCAACCCTACCCCCAAGTAGTCTCTATGGCCGCCAGGTTTTCAGACATAGCTTTAGGACATCATTTTAATAAATAGATTTGCCCACATTTTTACCCGGGTGAATTTCACTCTAGCGGACTGTGGCGATCTCTAACTTTACTCTTTAATAAATATACCCCCTAGTTTGTGTGTTTCGTGTGAAATATAATAGGGAACTTAAAGGGATACGTTCATGCAAAAACATGGTTTTTTTTTCAAAACACATCAGCTAATAGTGCTGCTCCAGCAGAATTCTGCACTGAAATCAGATTCTCAAAAGAGCAAACCTATTTTTTTTTTTTTATTGAATTTTGAAACCTGACATGGGGCTAGATATATGGTCAGTTTCCCAGCTGGCCCCAGTCATGTGACTTGTGCTCTGATAAACTTCAATCACTCTTTACTGCTGTAGTGCAAGTTGGAGTGATATCACCCCGCTCCGCCCCCCCTCCAGCAGCCTAACAACAGAACAATGGGAAGGTAACCAGATAGCAGAAACATAACAGCTGCCTGATAGATCTAAGAACAGCACTCAATAGTAAAATCCAGGTCTCACTATGACCCCATTCAGTTACATTGAGTAGGAGAAACAACAGCCTGCAAGAAAGCAGTTCCATCCAAGTGCTGGCTCTTTCTGAAAGCAAGATGACCTGAGATGGATGCCTACACACCAATATTAAAACAAAAAAAAAAATACTCTTGCTGGTTTAAGAATTAAATTTTATATGGTAGAAATTTTTTTGCAGTGTAAACAGTGTAATTTAGAAATAAAATCTACAGTACATCATAAAAATCATGACAGAATCCCTTTAAATTTTAAGCTGCACAGGGCAGGGGCTGATGTGAATGTAAAGCGCTGCAGAACACAACTATATATGGATATTAGTCCCAAACTATGTCTTGAATGGAAGGGCAACACACAAATCCATCAATTAGGTATAATTGCTTGGTTTAAATAAACAAAGGCTAAAAGCCTGCTTGTAACTCTTTTCCTTCTCAACATTCTACTACTTCTCCCCCTATGGGGGAGGGAGGTCTATAGATTGTCATGCAGGGTTATGGGTATAATTTCCAGACAAGCATCTCAAAAGTTGACAGCAATCAGTAAAGTGGCTGTAGTGGGTCTGTCTGTGCTTGCACAAGCAAACTAGTCATTCTCGTGTAGGCTGGAAAGGGAGAGCAACAGTGCTCTGAGACCATGATCTCCATATACTGGTATGGGATCCATTATCTGGAAACCCGTTATCCAGAAAGCTCCGAATTACAGAGTGGCCATCTCCCGCAGACAATATTTTATCCAAAAATACCACATTTTAAAAATGATTTCCTTTTTCTCTGTAGTAATAAACAGTAGCTTGTACTTGAGCCAAACTAAGATATAATTAATCCTTAATGGAAGCAAAACCAGTCTATTGGGTTTATTTCATGTTTACATGATTTTCTAGTAGACGTAAAGGGTTGGTTCACTTTTAAAGTAACTTTTATTATGTAATAGAACGGCTAATTCTAATCAACTTTTTAATTGGTTTTCATTATTTATAGTTTTATAATTATTTGCCTTTTTCTTTGCAGCTTTCAAATGGTCGTCGCTGACTCCCTTCAGCTTATGCAAATCAATGCATGGTTGCTAGGGTAATTTGGACCCTAGTTACCAGATTGGTTACAATGTAGATTGAAGAGCTGCTGAATAAAAAGCTAAATAACTCAAAAAAAATTGCAAATTGTCTCAGAAGATCACTCTCTACGTCATACTAAAAGGTGAACAACCCCTTTAAAGGTATGAAGATCCAAATTACAGAAAGATTCTTATCTGGAAAACCCCAGTGCCCAAGCATTCTTGAAAACAGGTCCCATACCTGTACTCACCATGTTGTATAAAAAGCAAAGAAAGCTAGCAATAGCATGTGTCTCTATTAGAAAAAATTGTAACTTGTTTTTATTTAAAATACTTTGTTAGCATGTGTTAAGGCAGGATTGCTGAATTTGCAACCAGAAGGCCACCAATCCCTATCCTGGCAGTTGTATACTGAGAAGTGCTTTCAATCTTTCAATGCCACTGGGTACAATACCAGTTAGACTGGCATCAGAGAGTAGAGCAGCAGGGAGTGTGTGCTTGCCGGTTATTGCATGTACTTAACATATTAAAGGGGTGTTCACCTTTAAGTTCACTAATAGTATGTTATAGAATGGCCATTTCGAAGCATCTTTTCAACTGGCCTTCATATTTTCTTTTTGATCGTTTTTTAAATTATTTGCCTTCTTCTTCTTCTGGCGCTTCCCAGTTTTCAAATGGGGGTCACTGACCCCATCTAAAAAAACAAATGCTCTGTAAGGCTACACATGTATTGTCATTGCTACTTTTTATTACTCATCTTTCTATTCAGACCTCTCCTATTCATATTCCAGTCTCTTATTCAAATCAGTCCATTCTTGCTAGGGTTATTTGGACCCTAGCAACCAGATTGCTGAAATCGCAAATTGAAGAGCTGCTGAATAAAAAGCTAAATAACCCAAAAACAACAAGTAGCAAAATATGAAAACCAATTGCAAATTGTCGCAGAATATCCCTCTCTACATCATACTAAAAGTTAATTCAAAGGTGAACAACCCCTTTAACTAATAATTAAGAGTTCAGCCTTTTTGGCATATAGAGCGGAGTCAGAAACCTCCCAAGTCAGAAAAAACACAGGGCTAAGGTATAGACATCCAGCTGTTACGGCCATCTCATGTCAGTGCCACATCTTTTGGTGCATGGTTTGTTTTGACTGCCACTATACGCAAAGACCTTGCCACTCGTCCTGTTCTTCATCTGTGCCAGCCAGTAACACCTCTTCAGTTAAGTGGTGCCAGGGGGCAGTGCAAAGACCCGAGAGGCTGGGGACCATTTACATCAGTTGTTATGCATAAAGAATCAAATTTACATGTGTTTTAATTTATATGATTGTGCTGATAAGGAAGTAGGAATGACTCCTGATTGGTATTTTATTGCCAGTATTAAGAAATCAAAATATGTGAAGGCTGTTACTTTTTTCCCCAGAAAAAATAACAACCCTATAAACAATGCCTTGTCCAAACACTCTCCTGTAACAGTGCACACCAATGGGGCAGTTGAAATGATTTGAGATGGCAGAATGCTCTTTTTAAAGGGATACGGCCATGGGAAAAAAACATCAGTTAATAGTGCTGCTCCAGCAGAATTCTGCACTGAAATCCTTTTCTCAAAAGAGCAAACAGATTTTTTTATATTTCATTTTAAAATCCGACATGGGGCTAGACATAATGTCAGTTTCCCAGCTGCCCCCAGTCACGTGACTTGTGCACCGATAAACTTCAGTCACTCTTTACTGCAAGTTGGAGTGATATCACCCCCTCCATATCCCCCCACCAGCAGCCCAACAACAGAAAAACAGGAAGGTAACCAGATATCATCTCCCTAACACAAGATAACAGCTGCCTGGTAGATATAAGAACGGCACTCAATAGTAAAATCCAGGTCCCACTGCAACACATTCAGTAGGAGAAACAACAGCCTGCCAGAAAGCAGTTCCATCCTAAAGTGCTGGCTCTTTCTGAAAGCACATGACCAGGCAAAATGACCTGAGATGGCTGCCTACACACCAATATTAGAACTAAATAAAATACACTTGCTGGTTCAGGAATTCAATTTTATATTGTAGAGTGCATTATTTGCAGTGTAAACAGTTTCATTTAGAAATAAAAATGACATCATAAAAATCATAACAGAATTCCTTTAACCAAACAAGTTATTTTGCACACAGAAGGATGTAACGATTTTTAAACGAGTTCAGCAAGAAAAGCAACAAAATATTTACAGTACAGGTATGGGATCTGTTATCCGGAAACCCGTTATCCAGAAAGCTAAGAATTGCGTAATGGCTGTCTCCCATAGACTTAAAGAGTGCATATATTTAAAAATGATTTCCTTTTTCTCTGTTATAATAAAACAGTACCTTGTACTTGATCCAAACAAAGATATAATTAATCCTTATTGGAAGAAAAAACAGCTTTTAGGTTTATTTAATGTTTACATGATTTTCTTGTAGACTTAAGGTGTATGAAGATCCAAATTACGGAAAGATCCGTTATCTGGAAAACGCCAGGTCCCGAACATTCTGGATAATAGGTCCCATACCTGTATAATGTTCCTTTAAGAAGCCAATGAGGAACAATCAGTATTTCTGTGCCAGCAAACATTTTTTGAGACAAGTAGTATAAGGTTTTGCTTCAGGGAAAAAAATATTGTGGAGAGAACACTGTAAAACCTGAACTATTCTTTTCCATATCAGGTAAAGTAGTAAACTGCTAAAGAAAGAAATAAATCACAGCTGAAGAATAGTGCTGCTCCACTTTTTGGGCACATTTTACTGAACCACTCCAGGATGCTTTATTGAATCTTGTGAGGCTCTCGTTTATTTTTCTGCATGGAGGAGCAGATTTCCTGCTAATCACTACATGTGACTCATTTCCACATGTCACTGATTAAAAACAGAACCTCTTCATTTTCAAGGCTGAAAAAGTATCTGCCTTTCTGGCTTTAGCTTCATAAGACAAATATGCAATAGGAGAGGCTGCCTAGCTTGGTGGGATTCACATCATTCCCTCCTCAAGTGAACCAGGACAAGAGCTGCTAGTAATAACACACTGACATACACTAGCACAATGCCATGTTCCCTAATTCATTGAGTTGGCTCAACAACCTTTACAATTACAACATTTCATCCAAACGTCTCAACTAAACATGGGACATACAGCCTATAGCTAACTCAATGGTATACTGAACATGGGCTATACAGCCTATGGCTAACTCAATCGTAGACTGAACATGGGCTATACAGCCTATGTCTAACTCAATCGTAGACTGAACATGGGATTTACAGCCTATGGTAAAGACAGGAGCCGTTATAGTCAGGTAGAGTGAGCCCACATGCAGGGAATCTGCGAGCTGGTGTGGCCAAGGAAACCGATCTGGCCGCGGAATGCAAACAATTCAGAAGATTGTAATCGGACTCCACCAGATGAGGTAGCGATCACGTGGAAACCAGCATTTCGTGACCATTGTGTTACTTCATCAGAAGTTTCTGATGAAGTGACACAATGGTCACGAAACGTGTCGAGCGCACATCCCCTGCCCGCTTGTGATTTTAAAGTGATATTTAATAAAGTCTTCATTTTGTTTTCATACGCTGGTTTCAACGTGATCGCTACCTCATCTGGTGGAGTCCGTTTCCAATCTTCTGAATTATATACAGCCTATGGCTAGGGCTCAGGAAGAAGCCATTTAGGTGAAACGCGTAAGCGGGACTACATGTGTTCGGTGCAGAAGCGACCCTTCTATTGCACATAGAGGAGCCTTAGCATTATCTGGGACGCACACAGAAAATTTTTAATGCGGCTACAAAGAATCTGTTTGAGTGTAATTTTGAATTTTTATTACACTGTTTTAAGTCATTCTGCACATGCTGTTTTTATCTCTCTATATGAATAAAGGAGGAGGATCCTGGAACATGGAATAGAACATCCCTAATTCTGCCTGTCTTAACTCACGTCTGGTGAGTGTATGGTGCCACTGGAGGCACTAGGATCCCTGTGGTTATATCTTTTGATTTCTCTTTCCTAGACAATAATCCTTGCGTCTACCCCTAAGTTATGAGAGAATGTTATAATTGATTGGGGTCACGGAAGAGTTACAAAATTCAACACATGGATTGTATATATTTTTTTTAATCACACACCTAAGGGCAAAAGCAACACTTGTGTTAGTGAATTCTTTTTTAAACACACAGTCCACGGAAGGTGATCCGTATGCACAAAGTGTCACGTGAAAGATGTTATGTAATAAGGCACAAATGTTGTGAATATCACGAAGGGTGAAAACTCTAAGAGGCAGATTTACTAAGCTCGAGTCAATAGTTTGAATCAAAAAATATTCAAATTTCAAAGTAATTTTTTGGGTAATTCGACCATCGAATTGGTCAAATTTGATCGAATCTAATGATTCTAAAGATTCGAAGGAAAAATCGTTTCGAAACCATTCGATAATCGAAGTACTGTTCTTTAAAAAAAAACTTCGACTTCATACTTTGCCAAATTAAGCTACTGAAGTCCAATGTTAGCCTATGGGGACCTTCCCCAGCACTTTTCTAAGTTTTTTTTTTTTTTTGGTCAAATAAAAATCCTTCAATCGATCGCTTAAAATCGATCGCTTAAAATCGTTCAAATCTTTCATCGTTCGAATCGAAGCTTTTGCCCTAAAATCCTTCGAATTCGAAGGATCTTAATTCGAGGGTTCGAATAGTATGGTGTGTTTATCACCATACTGCTCTGAAAATAAAATAGCGGTAATTCCTGTAAAGTAGGGCATGAGCGTTGTAATGTGGAAATAGGTTTTCTCATCAGTAGAGACCAATGCTCTTGGCCAGAGTTCAAAGCAAGTAGTGAAAATCTACCATAGCCCACACCTCAAACAAAGAAAAAAAATAAAATATACCTGCAGTGGCGTATAGTGGCATGCTGTGGGTAGCTTGCTAAAATAAAAGGAAGCATATATGGTGCAAAATACAGGTAAATATAGCCAAAGAACACGCTTCAGTTTGCTAAAACAAGAGAGAATGTTTATCTTTTAGCATATCTTTTAGCAAGACAATGCTCCTGAATACAAGTCTAAAGTGACATTAGAATGGACAAGATTCATCCGACTAACCTAAACAACCTCAAGAACATTCACCTAGAACAATGGGCTAACGCCCCCTAAACAACTACATCTTGTATCTGGTCATCTGCTGACAAGCAAAGAACTTTAGAAGTTGTACATTAGTAACTGATGAAGCGCCATGGCATTGCTTCTTTCTGGATCACCCCCTCTATGTTTTTTACCCGTTATATCAAGCTATTGTTAAAAACCCGCAATGATTAAAATAACTCCAGTGCCTTGCATATTACTTCACCCCCAAGCCAATACTTGGTAGAACCAACCTTGCCCAGACCCATCACCTTACTGTTTTGAAGGCAACAGTAATTCCTGTAAAGCAGGGTGCAACAGTTGTAATGTGAAAATATGTTTTATCATGAGAATAGACCAATAGCATGTAGTGTTATGCTGTGGGGTAGCTTGTTAAAATCAAAGGAAGAATGAATGGTGGAAAACACAGGTAAATAAAGAAGTTGAAGTTTACCAAAAAACATGAGAACCTTTTTTCTCAGGACAATGATCCTAAATACAAGGCTAACATAACATTGGAGTGGCTTAAGAACAAAAAGGTAACTATCCGGCAAAAGCACAGTCAAAGCTTCATCCAACCAACCTGAATTTGCCTACAAAAATGGGTCAAAATTACAGCCCAAACAAAGCAGTTACATATTGACGGTCATTGCAGTGGCAGGTGGTTCTATTGAGTATTGACTATGGAATGAACACAAACTGGTACAACCAACAAACGGTCACAATAAAAATATTTCAAATTAAATTAAATTTCAAAAATCCCAGTTAAATACATTTTCATTCCAGTTTGTAACACACCCCCAGGGGAGTTAAATACTCGCATAACATTCTAAATACAAGGATCCCTACAATGGCTGTTAATGTACAGAATAGACTGCTGATGTAACCTCCAAAACTTGCCAAAATCCAGCACATTATTGTCTGCATTATCTGGTAAACCGATTAGATTTTCTTTATACATGGATAGAGCATCTGGTCTTTTTTTTTTAATCCAGCTTAACCTCGTCCAACAAGCAGCACAGGCCAAAATATGCAAACAGAAAATGTGTTGGCTTCAAGAAGCAGAGACCGGGCAATGGTGAAGTAGCCAGATAAAGCATTAGAAATATTAAAATGATAATGAAAATTAATTTTGTATGAAGCAACAAGACTGCATGTACTGTTTCTGCGTGATAGTTCACCAGTTTCTGGACATAAAAGAAGAATGTATGAAAGGTATTCTGATAAATAGCCAGCAATTATTAGGATAATACAAATGAACCTAACTCAGTTTATACATTAGGAGCACGTTTTCTCAAAAATGATGGGTCCCCGACCCCATTAAATAAATAAATGGTATTAGGAGCAAGTATATGGTCAAAGATCACCTAGGTAAATGATGGGCTTCGGTGCAACAGTAGAGAGCAGTCCAGCAAAACTCAAAGGAATCCAACTTTCCAACTTGCAAACACGTCAGTTTTATTACTAAGCTACAACAGATAAAGCAATGTAATAAAAGTATTTTACAAGCCTGGTGGGGTTCCTTTAAAAAAGAAAAAGTGTCTGGGCCTTTCAAAAGACTGGGGCTTGGACGGGGTACAGGAGCAGAACCATAGGGTTATAAGCTACGGGAAAGAAACCACATCCATTGGAAACAAAGTGACTTTAAAAGACTGGCCCCCATATGTAATATAAAGCACTAAGTTTGCCCAGGAGCAGTAACGAATGACAACCAATAAGATTCTTGCATTTAAACAGGTGACTAGTAAATGCTACCTGCTGATTGGTTGCTATAGGCTACTGCCCCATGGCAAACTTAGTGTCTTTTATTACATAACCCCCTGGGGCTCTTATCACTGGGCAAATTTGTAACAGTCAGATGCAAATAAGATGATTATATTAGTTATTTGCATCTGATATGGTTGGATTCGGCGGTGGCTTCAGGAAAACAGAAGTAAACATAGACATTACATTACCCGTCTATACAACAATCAAAAACCAAGCTTGTCTCAGGGTTAGAGAGGCAAATTTTGACCCCCTCAGTTTCTCAGGCTGTCACAAAAGACATTATTTGAAAGCAGGAGATCTATGGCTCTCAAGCTAAAACACTAAAAAAAGCAATGGGAAATTATTAGAGATTATTTGTATAACATTTACAATTGGCAAAGCAGCTCAGGTCTACAAAAATTGTGTTCTTGCTACAACAAAATGTTAAATAATATACCATAGTGAAATGTATCTAACAAACACAAAACTCTCTCTCTTCTATGCGAGTGGTGCACGAATGGAACACAAAGATAACCACAAACTATGGAATAACCTTAGTGCTAATCCAGTCAAACACGGAATAGATACTTGGTTGTTTTAGAGAACTTAAACAAGAATATTATAGGGCAAACTAGACAGCCCAACTGGTTCTATTCTACTGTTAAATTTTAGGTTTCTATAACAGTGTTAGGGGCTCTTATACATGGGTGTTTCTTGATGTAATTATATGCAGTGGCTTTTTTAACTTCCACCGCACAGGAGCCAAACCTTAAAGGAACAATAACATCAACATTTTAAAAAAAAAAAAAAAAAAAATTGTTTGTATACTACGAAATAAAAAACACCAACACATATTGAACTTTAAAATCGCAAAGTCTTTATTCAGAAATAAAATTACCAAATCTCCGCTTTTGCTCCTCTTCAGAAAAGGCGACAGGGTGACTATTCTTTGTGTAGCGCTCAATTTCTCTTCCCTGGCGCCGCACGATGGATCACCCAATCGCCTTTTCTAAAGAGGGTGCAAGCGGAGATTCGGTAAGTTATTTCTAAATAAAGATTTTAAAGTTTAATATGTGTCGGTGTTTTTTCTTTCGTAGTACACAAATTTTATTTTTAAATTTTATTGATGTTACTGATCCTTTAATCGTTGCTATTAAGTTTCAGTACACTAGTCCCATATATTACGAATAGCCTTTATGAAACCCAGCATGAAGCGCAAATTCATCTAAGCATTAAATAAACATAGAACAGGTATGGGATCAGTTATCCGGAAACCCGTTTCCAGAAAGCTCCAAATTACGCAAAGGCTGCCTCCCATAGACTCCATTATAGTAAAATAATGCAAATTTTTTAACATTCTTTGCTTTTTCTCAGTAATAATAAAACAGTACCTTGTACTTGATTTGAACCCAGAAAGAATTACCGGTAATCCTTATTGGAAGCAATACTAGCTTATTGAATTATTTAATGTTTACATGGTTTTCTAGTAGACTTAAGGGATGAAGATCCAAATTACAGAAAGATCCGTTATCCAGAAAACCCCAGGTCCCGAGCATTGTGGATAACAGGTCCAATACCTGTACTGTTTAAACAGCAGTACTGTATTGCATTCCAACCATGTGGATTCATGCAGCTTAGTTACAAGCACAAGGTACTGTTTGATTATTACAGAGAAAAAGGAAATCATTTTTAAAAATTTGAATTATTTGCCTAAAATGTTCTGTAATATACATGGTCTTCCAGGAATTCAGAGGCTTCTGGATATCAGGTCTCCAGATAAAAGATCTCATACCTGTAGTAGCAAGATTGACATAATTAAAAAAACATATATTGTACTTTTAACCATAAATGTGTGAATATCTCAAAATGTTGCTTTATAACTGTCCTGTAAGCCTAACTGTGCCTTTATTTGAATACTACTGAGCTTATTGTATCAAATGCCATAAGGAACGCAGACACAAAACATGTGAAACATATGTGCTGAAGAAAATGTGGCATTTATCAGAGTCTTCATTCACTTCTGGCAGCTTTGCATTTCCTCGCTGTTTCGCATTTGTAATAAAAGGATATTAGAGCAGATCTTTTGCGTAAGCAATGAGAAAAATTACAGAAATCCATCCTCCCACAAAGCTAATGCACTGGTGAAATATGTAATGCCTGGGAATTTTCCTTTTCTTCCTTTAGAAAGAATATAATCATGAAAAACCGATCATGATATTTTATAATGTCACAGTCAAGAGGCACAAAGTAAGGTATTTACAGTAGATGAACAATTTCAGATCTTTAATAAGCGACTCTGAGGTAAGGGGATTAAGGGCAACAAAAACAAACTTACAATTGTTTTCTGTATACTTAGAAAAATTGCGTAATATAACACAGAGCAGCCCTCCTCTGCATACATCAGCATTAGCAGGAGCTGCCATACATCACCGAAGTAGCAGAGGACTGTTCCCAAGGCCACAGGACGGTATTTATTTTTTTTGGCCTCTCCTACTATTATAATGATAGTTCTTTCGTAGCCCTCTTGTAATGTTGATATCCCCTTTAAAAAAAGATGGTAGGTTGTGTGGCACAGGAGAAGAGTTCATGCAAAGCATCATCATCAATAAAGAGCTTAAAAAAGTTATTTGAGCCAGTCCATTTCAGAACAATACATTTTATGAAGGCCTGTCCCTTTCAATCAGAACAAGAAAGCAGTCATTTGCAAACTTAAGGTGCCCATAGACGCGACGATTCTTCTTGCCAAACGACCGATTTTAGGGAAGTCTGACCAATCCTTCAAAATTATCGTGCGGTTAGTGGGATTCGAACGATCGTACATCTTACGATTTTTCAGCCGACATCTGTCAGGAAATTGATCGGCCAGGTCAAAAAATCTTTGTCGGTCCCAGTGCAATCTATCTATGTTTGCAGGGACAAGCAGGCAGCTCCCCTTTGTTTTCCTGGCAAATTGGTCTTTTTAGTTGATGGTAAATTCGTACGATCGCTCCGAGAAGATCGTGGTCTCAGGATCTGATCTTTTAAAAATCTCAACATCTATGGCCAGCTTTACTCTGTGTCCACTCGACACACATCAATCTATCACTTACACAAACTATATAAGAAAGTGTACTGGAAGGCCCTCAACTGTTTAAGCGAAACGTTAAAAAGCTGAACATACCATATGGGTAGGACTACATGGACGTTTTCAGCGCAATCTAACACGCTGCAACAAAAACGCCAGCGTCAAATCTCATGCGACGGAAATAAGGTAAGTGAATAAATTGTCGGATGAAGTCGCAGCATTGAACGGACGCTGATCACACAAAGGGATATATGCCCACCTTGAGTTCAGAACGATCAGGCTTATCCGATCCTCGGATCATGTAATGCTGGCGGTCCATGTGATGTCAAACCAACAGAAAGTTCAAACCTGTCCAATTGACTTTTCCGATTTTCGGCCAGATAGATTGGTCAGGTGGGCACACAAATAAACTACCAAGTCTGTCTAAAGGACCCAAATTGGCATCTTAAATCCGCCCATGTATGGCCACCTTAATTCTAAAAAAAATCACTGCATTTTGTGCAAAGCACTCTGACAGAGCATAAAACTACGATAGAATTTCCATGTGCAGCAACCTCCTGCAAAAATATTGCTCCCGTCCTCCATGCTCGACTTCTGTACTTCCCAAATATTTGCCAGTCCTCTCTGGTAGTGGTGGCAGCAACCAAAGCAAGCACAGGGGAAACGTCAGTTGCCAAGAGTTCCTTGGACAACTGTGTGCCCACCATCAGAAGAAATAAGTGAGCTGAGGGAGAAACTGGGGCTAGATTTTATGTAATTGAGTGACTATTCAGGTACAATAACTTAGCTCTATGATATATACCGCACACAAACTAGGACAAGCTAACTGTACAGAAGCGAAAGGAAAAAATTATGCACATTTACAATGTAATGAGGTGTACCCAAAGCTAAAATTTATGAACTTGGCTTATGGTGGGAGGTGTTTTATTTTCCCCACAGTATCTTACTTAGATAAACCAGCTATGCTTCTGCCCAGCACAGGGTGCAAAAGACAAGGATTTTGTGTGTTGATGGAGCAAAACCCTTGTTGATATTTTTTTGAGTTGAGTGAAGTGACAGGAAAGGGCAGAAAAGAGATTAGCATGCAGGGAATAGCAGTTCTGCGCAACAGGAAAGGGGCAGGTTCTACAGAAGCCTCTGCCATGTAGGATAATAAACCACAACACACACCATCAGCTTCCTCTCCCAAAGCATAATTACCCTGGCAGGGCTAAAAAGAGTATATGTCTGACCGAGACTTGCATACACAGCAATATAAAAGGCTTGAAGTGGCTAACTTAACAGAAATGCTTCACAGGTGTCAGGACGCAGGAGTGCTTACTTGAGAAAAGCTTTACCATTCTGAGACAAGAGCTGTGCTCCGAGTGCTTGCAGCACAGGTTTATTTAGTTAGCTATTAAAGGTCTAACCTCAAGTCCCTTTTGGTTATTTGTTACTTACAGACTCAAAGACAACACCGGGTCTTGTACACATGTTACGCACCCTGTGGCCACATACGCCTTCCAGAATGAGGAAAACATAAAATTTCCCACAAGTGATTATACACCTGACTGGGATGGAGTGTCTTCTCCCTGTAGTTGGAGCATGTGGTTGAGGTATAACAGAAAATAACTGCAGCCACACAGTCTGCAGCAGGCAGATGTACATTCATGTATGCTTATTTTAACCCTAAAAAAGTATTCAAGAGAAGTGCCGTTTGTGCCCCAAAGTGTAGCTAGGAAAGGCACTACACCTCATGGACAATAAATTACCAAAGTTTTCATCTGCATTGTTCCTGCAATAAACCAACCTTGCCAAAATGTACATTTTATGTATAAAATATACACTGGCACTAGCAAACACACACAAACACCTTTATTGACATACCACTAGCAAAGTGTTTGCACGACTGTTTGTTCATTCTGGCTCCCAATGGTGCAGACATCTTTTAAAATAGCTGGTACCATATCTAAAAAAAATTGCATTGGGCAGATTATAGGAACACGGTCCTCAAAGGAAAACTGAACACATTTTCACTTAAATCTTATTAAACATTTGGCAAGAATATTAGATCCATATAGTTAAAGGGATGGTTCACCTTCTGGACAACTTTTAGTATACCGTAATACAGAATGGTCTATTCCAAGAAAATTTGGTCTTCTGTTTTTGATTTATTCACCTTCCTTTTTTGGATTCCAGCTTTCAAATGGGGGTCACTGACTCAAGCAGCTAAAAACCATTGCAATGTGAGGCTACAATTTTAATGTTGTTACTTTTTATACATTTATCTTTCTAGCCCCTCCTCTAATAATATTTATGTCTCTCTTTTGAGCCACTGCTTGGTTGCTATGTAAAATAAGACCCTAGCAACCAGATAGCTGCCAAAATGCCAAACTGGAGAACAGATAAACAAGAAGCAAAATAATTAATAAACCGCAAATTCTAAAAAATCAAGACCAGTTGCAAACTGTCTCAGAATAGCATTTTCTACATCATACTAGAAGTTAATTTAGTGGTGAACAACTCCTTTAAATGATGAAAAGAATATAAGACAGGAATGTTATGGAGGGTTAGGTTACCTTTAAGATGGCGACAGAAAAAAAAAAAAAAAAAAAAAAAAAAGCAGCAGCATACTTTTATTTCGTTTTGGCCATAATGAAATGTAATCAAAGCTGGAATTTGGAAGGGTATCCCAGATCCCCTACAAAAAGTGTGGCCAAACAACTAGAATAAAGTCAATGTGGCCTTCTGTATAGTTGTTCGCTTGTATGAACTTTCAATCTGTAGCCTAGGCACCAACACAAGCATTATGACGCAAGCATTTTGAGAGAAGATACACCATAACTTAGTATAACCATTACTTAGTATAGAATAATCTCTGATATAGGTCCAGCAGGTACCTATATCAGAGATTACTCTGTCAAGGCTTAAAACCCCCTTTAGAGAAAATTAAGTCTAAAAATACAACTCTACCAAAGAAAATGTAATTCTAAACAACTATCCAATATACATGTATTAAATATTTTTTTTATTGAACATACACTTAGATGTTGCTGCAATTGCAACTCCTTTTCTTACACCTCTAGTTCTGTCTCTTGCAAGAATGCAGCAGGTCATGCTCCTTCGCAGGTCATCTAATCAGCCGACTTCTGCTACATTGTTTTAAAGTCAGAACCAACAGGGAACAGAATAGCAAGGGAGATAGTGATACAGGTATGGGACTTGTTATCCAGAATGCTCGGGACCTGGGGCTTTCTGGATAATACATCTTTCCATAATTTGGATCTTCGTGTAAATATTACATAAACCCAATAAGCTGGTTTTGCTTCCAATAAGGATTAACTATATCTTAGTTTGGATCAAATACAAAGGATCAGTTTTATTATTACAGAGAAAAAGGAAATTCTTTTTATAGATTTTGATTATTTGGATAAAATGGAGTCTATGGCAGATGGCCTTTCCAGAATTGCGAGCTTTTTGGATAACTGGTTTCCAGATAACAGATCCCAACCTGTACTGATTTGAATAGCGGTACATATTTAAATAATGTTAAAAAAAAAAATTGGAAAGTTGCTCGTAATTAGAAATTCTTTTAATAAGAAAATTTTATTTTTGGGCTTACTTCGCCCTTTTTATACCTTACGCAAGGAATAACACGCTATTATCAGTATAATAATCTATAAGCAGTATATTGATCAATCCTTGATAGGGAGAGGGGGTTTTGTCAACTTCTAAATACTTAATGGGTCAAGGGTTAAAAACATTTGAGAGTCCTTGTTACACAGCACATTGCACGTGAATAGTTACAGGTATTATCTTACCTGAGAAAGCTGCCTGGGATTAGGACATCCAAAGAGCGCTGAGCTCGAGCTAAAGCTGATGGCACCTCTGCGGCTGAGGACATGTTTAGGTACCAGCCTGTCCAAAGGCAGCACCGGCAGCTGGTAACATACTTCCATTGAATGCTGTCTGATGAGGGCCGGCCTGGCAAGGCAACCCACCAATAAAGAGAGAGGAGACAGACAAAAAGCAAAATATCTGGGAAAGGGGAACAAACTGATGCGCACCTATGCATCAAAGCGTTGGGGGTCAAATTAGGTGCGCTCAGAACAAAGTCACCAAACCAGCGATTTGTCTAGTCAGTGGTTGGTATAAAACCATAGTCACCCATCTGCAGGTTTTTTTTTGTATTATTTCTTCCCCCAAAGTAAATATTATATATAGATATATAACCGTACACTGCAGCTGTAACAATACTTGGGAGTGAAGAAGTTTAAAAAAAAAAAAAAAAAAAAACTCAAACGATGGCACGTCAATATGAAAATGGAAATCCTTGAAGAGTATGGCACTGCAAAAGGAGCATGGGAAACAGGTGGAGGGGGGCAAGGTCACTGCCAGTGTTAGGAAATAAATCACAGTTGCAAGCAGTAAATGTTTTTTCTGAACTGCAGAACAGTTGGAGACTGTAGGGTTTAAAGAGGGTGAGGACTGTGGAAGTGCCGAATCTCACTGTAGGGAAGGACTTGCTAGGTTACTAATGAGAGGGTGAAAGAATACTGATCTCACTGCAGGGTAAGAGATAATGTTTGGGGAGCTAAGGGAAGGGATTTTTGGCTCAGGATCTCACGGCAGACTAATAGCTGTGGAGCTGGGAACAAACGGCTGGTGGAGGAACCAAGTTGATGAAACTATAATTCTGAAATAGGCTAAAAGATAAATTCTCACTGTAAAAATGATAATGTGGGAAGGGTTTTCTCTAACTAACTCATTAAATTTGCTAGCTATGGCATTCCACCTTAAACAGATGAGCCAACACTTCACAGTAGGTTAGGAGTTGTTACAGGCGAATGTATGGGGTTGCTATGGGATAGGTTGAGAGATGTGGGTTAGCTGGCGACTGGAGGTTCCAGAGTTTGGATGAATTCAGATTATATTCACAGAACAGGGAAAGGACTGGATGCTGTAGGTTTGGGAGATGGGAATCCCCTAAAAGAGGAATCACAAGAAAGATAGGATAACTGGTGTTGGGCTCTAACAAACTTTGGAAGGTAGTGGGACTCTGGAGGCAGGAATTGACTGCAGCCTGTGATTGGGTTGGTGAGAATTCAGTGCAGGAAGGAGGATGTCAGGGGCAGGTAGGGATGAATGAGTCCTCCCAGGATAGGTAGCAGCAGATATGGATTTAGAGGTGTGAGAGGACAAGAAGGGCTGGCAGGGGCCTAATGAGTTAATGGCACTTTGGGGGGGGTACAGCTAATGGGGGGGTACAGATAATGGGAAGCAGATGGAGTCTGAATGGGCAATGAGGTGCTGGGGGGGGGGGGATGCCAGCAGATAAATAATGAATGAGGTGCCTTGGTTGGTTGGTGCAAGGCGGCCGGCACTGCAGCAGTGAGGGTGGGGGCGGTATCAGTCACAACAGGAGCTCAAGTCCATATCACTTCCCCCAGTGTCAGTCTCAGAGGAAGCCGTGTGGCCCTACAGGGCCCGTTCCCACAGTACCGAGAATCCCTTGCAGTGCAGCGGTGCTAATCCCCGGCAGGCTGTGCAGTTGAGTGCTCGGGTTCCGTGTGCTCGGGTTCCGCTGGCTGCTCCGCTCTCCGCTACTTCTCCTCCCTGCCTGTAAGCTCCGCACTCCCATCTTCCCCTCCTCGCCGGGGTCACAGCCGCCGCATCCCCCAGCTCTTGGGAGGACACAGCAGCGCGGGGCCTCTCCTCCAACAGCCCCGGTCCCTCCTCGCTATAGAATCCCACTCAGCGCCCGACCTCAATGACTTGACTTCCTCAGTTTCGGCGGATAATCCCGGCAGCACAGTGAGCGCACATGGAGCCGCTGGATCAGGCTGCCATTGTCCGGACGGCTGCAGCGCTTGTCAATGAGAGGGAACAGGCAGGATCAGCACGGAGCGCTGTGTGACAATGGAAGCAGCATGCGAGCCCGTGGGAGGAGGGATGCACGGCAGTGTTGCCTTTTGTCTGCGCTCCGGGAGATTCCCTCAGCTGCACCTCCTTCCGCTGCTGCTGTCGCACACGCAACACTGCGCTCTCCCCTTATCCCTCACACACGGCCACAAAGGAGATACGGAAAGAAAAAGAAAGAAAATAAAATCCCCTCTCACAGGCTCCCCATTAACCCAGCTGTAGACACCACCTGCCGGAGGCGGGGCACCTTCACCCAGACTGACACTGGCTGCGGCGGCTCCACTTCACCGCCCAGGGAGTTTGTAAACGCGCGCGTGATTGGCTAGAGAGACTCACGGTCAACACAAGAGCCTTTCTGATTGGTGGGATTAGCGTGAGGGTGATCCCAGGGTCTAGGCTATGTTGAACAGTGCTAGGGGGGTATTCCTTCTCTGGGGTTTGCCCTTCTGTTGTGCCGCATCCCTGCAGGTGCTCGTCCTACCTGACAGCGGCACCGTTTGGTTGTACCTCCCCCCACGCCAACAATTACAGTGTTTAGTTCAGTATTTGCTACAGGGACTAAACACTGGGTATCCCTAACCCATGAGTCATGTGCTCTCTGTGCTGGGCTTTTCCCTCATCATACTGAGCAACCAGAAGATGTGTCAATACTTCCAATTAAAGCCCATGTATTTTCATATAAAGGCCTCTCTTGCGAGCATGTCGCCTTTATTATTGTTTCCCACTCAGACTTTTGATTTCGTGTGAGAATTTGTGGTGCATCATTATTTATTCATAGTGTACCAGCTACTTATGCAGCCCTTTGTTATGATTTATAACAAACAGGGGTCTTACAATAATTACACAAAGATTACATAATAAAAATAGGATCACGGGGACCTGCTGACATGGGCACCCAAAAACTGTTTTTTCTTTTAAAGGCATTGTTCACCTTTAAATTACATTTTTAGTCGTATGTAGACAGGGATTTTCTGAGACAAGTTGCAATTGGTTTTCATTTTGTATTATTTTTGAGGTATTTTGCTTTTTATTCAGCATCTCTCCAGTTTGCAGTTTCAGCAGTGTGGTTGCTAGGATCCAAATGACCCTAGCGCTCAGAAACTGATTTCAATAAGAAACTGGGATAAGAATAAGAGAGGACCTGAATAGAGAGACGAGTAATAAAAACATGCAATAACAATACATGTGTAGCCTTACAGAGCATTTGTTTTTTTAGATGGGGTCAGTGACCCCCTCCCGGGCAAATGCCCCTAACTCTTTACTTACCCCTCCATGCAGATTCTGTCCAGCAGAGTTCACAGACGCCACCTTCTTCTCTTCGCTAATCTTCGGAATGAGACCAGCGTATCAGCTCGTGCAGTTGGAGCGACTTTCTCCTTAGCAACAACTGCGTATGCGCCAAAACGCACAAGAATTGCAGAAGCGCCAGTCTCATTCTGAAGATTACCGAATCGGCTGAAGATGGCACCCGTGATCTCCAATGCATGGATCTGCACCATGGGGTAAGTAAAGAGTTAGGGGCATTTGCCCAGGGTGGGGGTCTATGTAGGGTTTTTTAAATTAAGGTTTTGCTTTAAAGGTGAACCACCCCTTTAATTTCATAATGAAATAAAATATAATTGTAAGCCATTTTCCCATATACATAAATTCAGAATTGTTATTTTTTTTATATATGTTTGGTCTGACATAAGAGGAGTCAGATCTCCTTCGGGTCTGCTACAACTAGGGTTGCCACCTTTTCTGGAAAAAAAATACCGGCCTTCCTCTATTCTTGCCGTTTTTCTACTATTAATAACATTAGGATCAAGCATCATTTTTACCGGCCAGGCCGGTAAAATACCGTCCAGGTGGCAACCGTAATGGCAACATTGGTTTAGCAAAAAGAGATTATAAACAGGCAGACACCGTGTTCAATAGCATATACATGTACAAATAACTTTAATTCCACTGGAATTTTTAAATTAATGTATAACGGAAAGTTGCTTAAAATTACATCTTCTGTTACTATACAAATTTGGATGGAGGACTCATTTGAAGTAGCCATGTTTGGTGCATTTCAGTACTTTTTGCACAACCCTTAATAAGCATGTGGTTACCCCTTTGAATGCTAGTCTAAACAACTATGGCTGCAGGCTATCTTCCAACACAGATCTAATTGTGCAGAGATATTACAGGGAAGCAAATTGGAAAGAGCTTGAATCACTAAAGAAATAACTTTTGCAGATGTTGTCTATTAGCGAATGACTGTTATAGGGTAATGTCACAGAGGTGACCTCTCTGCTCTCCTCTTAAATGCTCAGGAGACATTAACCAATATGTTACTAATAGCTGACCCTGGTGAATGAGCACAAAATAACGACAGCCTCTCGGCTGAACATAGACTAGGGCTACAGATCAACACAAGAATCTTGAAAGTTTTTAAAAAGCACTACTTTTTGGCACCATAAATTGTTTCACGAATGGTTTTAGTTCCATGTATTGGAAGATGGATTGTAAAGGTGTGTGTGTGCTGAAGGTGAAAATATGATACATGGGCTTGCATTGCATTTCAAACATTGCTTTAGAAACAAAGTAGCACAGGTCACAGGTCTCCACAAAACCTTACGTTTCTGGTCACCAAGTAAAATATTTTGGCAAACTGAATCTTTGAAGTTTGCTCTTCTGTAGCTGTGACTTTCCAGAAAACCCCACACTGCCAACGAGCTTAGCCTTCAGAAGTACAAATATAGACAATCTTGGAGGCAGCGAAGCAGACTCTGCACTAATAGTGCAATTTTTATTATGGTACATTAACTCCCAGATGATAGCCCTGTTAAAAAGTAGTTAGTGGCAATGTGCAAAAACATACTTACATTAAGGGGCAGATTTATCAAGGGTCGAATTGAAAATTCAAATTTGAATTTTTAAATTTTTTTTATGGTCAAAACTCTCAAATTCGACTAGGAATTTATCCAAATTCTTTGAGTTTTTTAACAAAAATTAAAATCCGATTTTTGAGATTTGTCATACTCTGGCCCTTTAAGAATTTGAATCCGACTATTCGTCACCTAAAACCTGGCAAATTGCTCTTTAAATCAATGGGAGAGGTCCAGGGATCAATTTGGAGATGTTTGCAGCCTTCCTGACATTCAAGTTTTTTTTGGAGAAAAAACTTGGATCGAGTTTGATCGAATTTGATTCAAATTGGATTTGAGTTTTCAGGTCGTTTCAATTCGTCCGACTTTAAAAAATGTGATTTGAATAATACATTTGGATTGGTCGAATTTCGAATTTATGGGAGTTACGAAAAAAAAATTAGAGAGAAAATCTTGATTCATACAAATCGAATAGGTATCGAATATGATTAGATCGGTCAGAAACATTAGATCGAATATCAGACATTCAAATTTTTTCTTAAATAACCTCTGTGAGTATATTCGAACTAAAAAAAAATTCACATGAATTCGAAATTCGACCTTTGATAAATGGGTTTGGCCTCCCCATGTTGCCACAGTCCGTTGTTTACTAAGCCAGTGTAGGACAATGGTTTTTTTTCATAAAAAATGTGATTTTAATAATACATTTGGATTGGTCAAATTTCAAATTTATTGGAGTTATGAAAAAAAATTTCGAGAGAAAATCTCGATTCATACAAATCGAATAGGTATCGAATATGATTAGATCAGTCAGAAACATTAAATAACCTCTGTGAGTATATTCAAATTAAAAAAAAAATTCAAATGAATTCGAAATTCGACCTTTGATAAATGGGTTTGGCCTCCCCATGTTGCCACAGTCCATTATTTACTGAGCCAGTGTAGGACAATGTCTTTGGAGGGGGTTTGAACCTCCCTTTATCAGGAACATCATAATGTTATTGTGCATTAGCTCAATAAACAACGCAATGTTTGGCAGGAATCATGAGTGCTCCTTACTACTATCTTTGCCTCCAGATGCATGGTGCTTTTCAAATCAACCTAAAACATTTGAATATGAGTATTATATTGACTATAAATGATTTAAAGAATGGATATTAAAGGACATGTCAACCCAAAAAACTATGTTTTACCCAATAAAAGAAAACACAATTATGAGCAGCTCAAATATGAATTGATTAAAAAGTTATCAGTGCTTTAAATGTATCTGTAAATGTAATTGCTATTGAAAGCAGCATTTGCTTAACTCCTGGTTGTTACTTTTTAAACAATGTTGCAAAAGCCAGTCTCGTCCAGCAAGACAAGTCTGTCAATCCATTGGTTTGTGTTTCATTGTTTCAAAAGCCAGAGCCACCAGGGCAGAAAATAAAAAGGGACAAACACTGCTTTCAATAGCAATTCATATACAAATATACAAATAACCGTAGAAAATTTGTAATGAATGTATGTATATATTATAAGTTCTTAGAATCATGTTTTCTTTTATTAGGCAAACAATATTTTTGGGTTGACATCCTTTAAGTAATAAAGTAATATTAAGGGGCCTATTTATTAAACTTCAATTTTTTCTGATCGAGTTTTTAAAGGGGATAAACTCGAATTTTAAGAGGGGGAAAAAAAATCTATTTTTTAGAGATTTATTATAGCCTGAAGCAGCTAAATATCCAAATCCAAAAATACTGCAGCTAAAACCTGTTGAAGTCATGTAGAAGTCAATAGCAGATGTCCCTTTTACAATTTTAATACGTTTCTTGACATTGTGGTCTGCTCTGGTTTTCGTACAATAATCCGAAAAAAGTCCAGGTTATCAGGAACAACTTGATTCGAGCGTCAATTTAGAAAAAGTCGCACAATTCCAATTGCAGCATGATTTTCTTTAGACTTTTCCCACACTGACTTTTTCTATCTTATTTTTTGATAAATGAGGTACTTTCGTGGATGGGAGTAATAAAAAAGTTTATTAAAAATGGGAACATTTTGAGTTTAAATAATTACCCCCCTAAGTAATAACAAGTTATGATACAGCACATTTTTAGTGTAATTTAATTTGTTAGTGGGACAAATTCTTCAACATACAATGCAACTTTGGGCTTCAGTTCACAAAAATATAATATCAAATTATGGAAATGGGCGATTTTATTCATGAATGCTAATAGTGTTGCTTATATTTATCTTAAAGGGCAAGTCAACCCCAAAATAAAAATGTGCCTAATAAAAGAAAACATAATTCTAAGCAACTTTCCAATATACATTTATTAAGATTTCAGTGCTTTTAAAGTTATTTGTAAAAACATTTGCTATTATTATCCGGTATTGATTGTGATGTATGTAACTCCAAATGTTCTATGCATATAATTCATGTGATTTAGTTGTATAATCACATTTACTTTAAAGTGCTACACAATATGTTGGCGCTATATAAATACATGTTAATAATAATAATAATAATAATATTAAAAGCAGCATTTGATAAAGTCCTACTTGTTACTTTTTAAACATTGCTGCAAATGTCTAGGTTCCCCAGCAAAGTCAGTTCTGTTAATCAACTGCCTTGCAGTCTTAGCCATCAAGGCAGAGAATAGAAAGAGACAGACAAACACTGCTTTCAATAGCAATACATATACAAATAGATTACAAACCATAGAAAATGTGTATATTGCAAAGTTGCTTAGAATAATATTTTCTTTTATTAGACAAATTTTTATTCTGGGGTTGACTTGCCTTTTAAGTTCTGTAAAGTGCCCTTTAACAGTCTCGTTTGGAGTGTAGCTTATAGTACAGGCAAGTGCCACTGGTGGGCAAGAGATTTCCCCATAAAATAAATATTTTGGAAAACTCAGTTCCTTAAGGATAACACAAGTAACACCAAAACATGGTGTCTAATAAAAGGGCAGCCAAGTTTGGGAGTTTTACTTTGAAAGCAGCTAGTAAGTTGCAGGTAAAACGTATTCGTCCCTTTTATAAAATGTATAATTAAACCATAGAATTCTTAATGAATCAGATGAAAATTGAGCATAGGACTGGCCAGATATGGGATGACTTTGACGTAGTTGGCCAGCTTAAATATATTGCAATATATGGACATTTTGTTTAAAGGGTAAGGCATTTTTCAGTAGCAGTATGCACAAAATGTCTCTGTCTTAAATATATTGATAATGGGTTGAGTGCAGAGGAATCTTGTATTTGTCTATATGTATTTTGTGGTCACAGCCTCATTGCACCCCCGCCTAATGATTTTAAAAACTAGTGGTGAGCACAACTTTCCCTTGTTTGTTATAGTTCTACAAGAGCAGTGACCAGCTCCATGTTGTAGCTCCCACCCTCTCCAACTATAGTCAGGTGATCCCACTGGTGTCTAATAAAAGGGCAGCCAAGTTTGGGAGTTTTACTTTGAAAGCAGCTAGTAAGTTGCAGGTAAAACGTATTCGTCCCTTTTATAAAATGTATAATTAAACCATAGAATTCTTAATGAATCAGATGAAAATTGAGCATAGGACTGGCCAGATATGGGATGACTTTGACGTAGTTGGCCAGCTTAAATATATTGCAATATATGGACAAACAATCCCTGTTTTGTTTAAAGGGTAAGGCATTTTTCAGTAGCAGTATGCACAAAATGTCTCTGTCTTAAATATATTGATAATGGGTTGAGTGCAGAGGAATCTTGTATTTGTCTATATGTATTTTGTGGTCACAGCCTCATTGCACCCCCGCCTAATGTTTTTAAAAACTAGTGGTGAGCACAACTTTCCCTTGTTTGTTATAACACCAAAACATGGGAAAAGAAAGGGTTTTGTATGCATTTAAATATAATAATTTGGTCTGATTACATCAACTGTCAAACCTCCCTTTTACCATCTTTGCTTCTTTGAATAATAGCTGCTTACATGCACATGTTGGAAGTTATTCCTAATTAAATAAGCAGCATATGGACTTTCTGTGTCTCCTTTTAGAGGCATGACTTGGAAATCTACATGGAAAGTACAGAGAAATAGCTTTAAGCTTGCATCTACTTTTTCTGTATGGAAAATATGGTTTCACATGTAGACCAATCCAAGTTACCTGCAGATTGAGTGGCTGTACTTCCCCTTTGAATCTTGACACCTGTCCAAAAGGCATTCAATACTGTAGCGTCGGCCTAATGTCAGACAGCCCTTACAGACTTAAGGTGACAGTCAGGGGCACATGCAAGATTGAAATTAATCCACCCAATGACATCAGTTGACCAAACTGTCTGCATTCCTATGGTTATTTACAGAATAGAATGCTAAGCCTGCACACGTAGCTACTAGAACATGTACATAGATAAGGCCAGTGGCATAACTACCATACAACAGACCCCATGGGGAGGGAAGGGGAACCCAGACCACTGCAAGATCTGCTTGCTCCCCTGTGCCACTTCTGCTTTCACATTAATTTCAACACCTGCCCACATGAGCACCCAAGGAAATATTACACTAAAAACATGAATTCACTTCAAATATTTTGGACTGTGAGCCTCCTAGTCCAAGGTTGGAACTTCCAGGGGTGCAGGGCTTCCACTCCCTTGGGGCTCTCGTCTAAGTAATTTTGCAAGTAGAAAGAAGCAGATCAGTGCCCCTACTCCATTGATTTGAATCACATCAGCCTGTGTGCGGTCACACAGAGCGGAGCTGAAATCAGTGTGTGACTGCATACAGGCTGATCTGATTCAAATCAATGGAGCAGGGGCACTGAGCAGATCTGCTTCTCTCAGCCTGCAAAAATATGCAAGCTGACAACTGCCTATGTGTCGTGAGCCAAATGGTCTGCTTAATCTCTGAATGTTACGATTAAATCATTTTACATATACTGTAGTTAAAACCTTTAAAAATGTTATGGGATTATGTCCAGTTAGGTTTATGTCACACAGAGAGAAATTCATAGTTTGCTAGAAATAGGCTTTCATTGCATTCTATGTGCTAGCAGACTATTATGATCACACATTAGGAACTACCTTAAAACCTATTGCTATAGCAGCTACTGATGTTCCTACAAAACATAAACCCAACAGACAAGTCTGCTGGGAACAGCAACTGGTTATAGTATAGTAGGGGGGCAATAGAATTCATCAAGCAAAGGCAAACTCATAGGGGCAAATTTACTAATTTCTAATTTACTAATTTTCACCTCAGAAGGCATCGCCATACTTTGCTCAACTTCGTCAGACATTAATTCGTAGCGAATACGTGTATTTATCAAAATGCAAAGTTTCATCTCGCAGACGCTGGCAAAGTTTCACCAGTGAAAATTTGTCAGCATGGACGTTTCTAAGTGATTTTTTGCTAGTGTTACTTTCAACCTAGTGAAACTTTGCTTATGTCAATTTAAAATTAGCTGGTACATACAGGTCATATATATGTCTTTATTAGTGAGTGTTAGAGAAATTGCTGGAAGTGGCCACTTAATATTAAAAATGTCCAAGGAAGCAAAATGAAGACAAAAGAGATCTTCTATTGTCCTAGGCATGAGCCCACCCTAAAACAAATGTGGCATGAGCTTTAAATGGTTACAATTTTTTTAAACAAACATATATTTAACAGTTACAACTTTTAAACATAGTCCCACATTAAAATATGAAAAAACGCCCGTGTTTTGTCTTTTTTTTATGACAAGATATGATATCACCGACAAAATGATGTTGAGGATGTAGCTAAATCTTATCAATTAGCCAGGTATAACCCGGCAAAACAGACTCTGGCGAATAGGGTAACGGATTGGAAGGTTTGAACTTTGCAGAGTTACAATCGTTCGTCTGGCGAAATGATGCGAAACTTCGCTAGCGCTGAGCTTTTTTCACTAGCGAATTCTCCTCTTCGCCTTTTAGTAAATTGCCGATGTCTGTGCAAATTGTCTTTTGACAATTTTCGCTGTATTAAAGTGACCTGTAGTGTGCTGACTGAAAATGTGGAGAAGTACAATACATGACATTTCTGGAGTTTCAGATTTCTGGAGTTTCAGATTTCTATGTACAGAGATTGAATGTTTAGCTGTAGGCAATGTTCCCTCTTATTCTCTCTCGGCTATAAGTGCAAAATATTCTTTTGTGTGCAAATTTTAAACTTGTGTGCACTGTTTTTAAAACTATGTGCTCAGGTCAGAATCAATATAAAATACTTTGTGCTCACCACAATTTGTTGTGTGCGCTGGTTTCAAAGTTTGTGTGCACGTCCACAAAGGCACACCTTATAGGGAACATTGGTTGCAGGGTACATTCTGATTGGATAGGCAATCCTGCAGCTTTTTTAGTGTTGCTGTGCAGTAACCTGTAGCAACCAATAATATGTTCGCTTATATTGTTCTAAGTGCAATACACCAGTCAAAGCTAACTACTAATTAATTGCTATCCAAGGGTAATTTTCAGCAGGGTCATGCAGGGTCTGCTTCCTTTCTCAAAGCAACCCATTAGATTATTGATTTACATTGATCTGCAGGCAATTTGATGTAAAATGACCCAGAAAATCAGCTCATTTTGCTCTCAGTTACTGCACTGGTACAGATTTGCATCTGTGGTTAATATATGATGGCCAGTGATTGTCTGTCATGTATAGTTTAGAATTTCAAGTTGGCCATACACTGAATAATAATATGGCTGTGGTCATAAGAGGAACAGGCATGGATTTGTGGAATGGCCACAAAGTCTTGGGACTAGGAGCCAGTTGTTTTATATTATGGCTGTTGTTTTAAACAATTAGATATCAGCACTGTAGCTAGTAGTTATTGTAAGAGAAATAGCTGGAAGCCAATGGACCCCATTTCATATTTTACTAAAATTGACCTACATTTTTATTTCAGATGAAAGAACATTCTTTGTGTTAATGGCAGCAACTTTGGTCACGGGGCTGTGATGGGACCTCTGTACCTCCATAGAGTTATGACCCAGGTTACTCAGTCCTACAAAATATCTTGGAAAAGAATATATAGTGTAATATTTAGAACATATACACATCCACTACTTGTGCAATTAGATTGAAATGTAATCAAAGTGTTCAGGTTAAGTTTCTCTTTAAAAACAAAGTTCGTAGGAGTAGACATTATTATCTTGCTTCCTGTATGGTCCTGTCTTATAGCAATCTAACAGCATCGCAATCATCTCCTTCGTGTCTCTGCTCCAGCTGCTCCCAGAAATTACGTTTTTGCCTGACGCATTTCGCTGCCAATCAGCTTTCTCAGAGGCGCCTCAAACTTGAATCAATGGCAGCTGACACGTGAGCAAATGAGCAATTCCTCCTTAATTTTACTTTAACTGACCTTCAGGCTGCCGCTCTTCTTAAATCTGCCATATAGTTGGGAAGCCTCTGTTGTCCAGTGACATGGTCTCTTTTAATCTTTTCTGGAACTGGACCATCTCATGATATTGTGGGAAAGATGCAAATTAATCTAATTTTCACAGGTAAATCTGACAATGAGAATGACAAGGGCTTTCTTTTATTTGCTTAGCCTAGTGTCTGCATGAATTTAGATTTAGCCCTACCCTATGGCTAGACTAGATATTAGTATGGTTAAGGACTGCTGGTGTAGACGTAAGCAGGTTTACAGCAAGACATCAGGTTCAAGTTGCAACAATGCTTTGAATTTTCTTATATGTCAGTAAATATGAAACCATGCACTTACTTGTTAGTAAATGAAGCTTGAATGGACTAAATTCTTGAGAACTATCAGTAACTTGAAAAGAATGCAAAGTTTATTTCCCAGGCAAAATAAATGGAACAACACATAACCAGATATTGTTTCAAGCCACTCCACATAACTGATATTGGTACTGAACACTGGTGCATGCTGTACATGGCTGGTGTGAGCAAGGATTGAGAAACTTGCACTGTGACATAACTAAATATTACTGGGCTCCACAGCAAATTATTTTTCAGGGCCCCAAAATGTCTAGAGATTGACCTGTTTTACCAATATTTATTTAAATCCTATAGGAATTAGGTCCTCATTGGGCCCCTATACCTCCTGGCCCCCCCTGCAGTCACAGGGTCTGCTTCCTCTACAGTTACACCCCTGAACTTGAAGTTGCTATAAACTATAAAGTGATTTGAGATTTGTCATAGGAAAAAAATGCAGCATATATAACTTGGCCATAAATTGATTTGTAAAAAAGAACCTGGACTGCGTTGTGCCTATTATGATGTTTAATTGATGGTCTATATATCAAATATGATATATATAATGAAAGTAAACGTCTTACACATATAGTCGATGCATCATAAAGTTTACAGTCCAATTGCTTTGCTCTCCATTTTGACTGTGGCCTTCTCATTGATTGCATCTAAAATTCCACTTACGTGTTTAGTACCTGCAGAAACCCCTGTCCTATCCCTCTTGTTATCCAATTCGATATCTTTAGAGCAGGGGTTACCCTTCTCTTATATTTGCATTTACAGTAATTATATTTACCAGTTTTATCCTCCTGTTTACACGCTGTAATGCACAGTGCAGGACTATTCATACGGCTAATTTATTTAAATTCATACGATTAATTTATTTAAGGGAACTGCATGCAAAGCTCAAAAATGCAGTGCACTTTGTTATGGTCTACATGCATCTACATGAAAATCATTAAGGGGAAAATGTGGTAGTTAAACATAATATAATTTACAGACAGACCATAAAACACATATGTAAGCATTTTAAACACAGAATGATATACGCATCTGGCTGTTCTCAGGGAAGACTTCATCGGTCTGGGATAGGACCTTGGGCAAATAGAAGTGGGGTAGATTCCATATTCATTTTATATATAGGTGTGTTTCTTTTGCATCATGGCATTGGCTTCAGGTGAGCTTTGGGTACTGTACTGAACTTTTGTCCTGAAAATTCTGATTGGATAAAGTTGTTTCCCCCACCAATTTGAGCTTAAAGGAGAAGGAAAGCTACGGAGGCTAAGAGGTGCCAACTGAGCATGCTGATGCCCAGGCGAAAGGAGGTTTAAGCTGAAGGCAGGACATCTGATACAGAAGCCCATGAGTACACAATAGAAGGAAAGAAATGCAGTGTTTCTTTTGACAGAGGACTCTGAGGAGCATTACTGAGGGTTTACTGGTATATTTAGGTGGACCTTTCTAATAACGCTTACTTAGATTTAACCTTTCCTTCTCCTTTAACACACAATTGCTACAATATGTGCTCATTTTTCTCAGTAAAACATATCAAATTGGGCTAAACACACAGTTACTACACTATGCACTCATTTTCTCAGTAAAAAAACTAAAAAAAACCAATGGCTTACAAAGTAAAAGGAGAAAAAGATACCTGTGTACCTATAGTAGTAATAACTATATTCTTATAAACACTGCATTATGTAATAAAAGTTCCAGAGTCTGCCTATCTATAACCTACCTATCTAATAACCCATAGCAACCAATCAGATCTTCTATTTTAAACACCTGACCAGTAGTAATGCCACTTTCTCATTGGTTGCTAGACAAGTACCAAATGTCTGACCTTTTATTATATCACTGCCCAATGTATCACACATCATGTGCTTTTATACAGGCCTGTAATATCTAATTTCACTACTATTCTAGTAAGTGCAATTTCTCAAGAAACCTTGAGTAGTTTGCAACCTTCAGAATGTAATTTTTTTTCATTTAAGTAATGGAACAATTTTATAGACATCAACTGCCTTTAGTTAGGGATGAACAAGCTCAAATGTGTTTCACAGACAAGCACCAAATAATGTTAGTGACATGCTAATCTGTACATATAATTGCAAATCTACAACCTCTAATATACTTTCTATAAAGATCTTGAAAACAGCAAAGAAGTCCCTCCTTTTTTCCTTGAATTCTCTCCAGTCTGGAATAACCTGCTTGACAACACCAAATCCTGCACCACCCTTAACTTTTCAGCATGTGCTGTCTCTGACCTGAATTATCTGTTCAAGTCAAAATCATTTATATAACCTTTAAACATACTGGGGTTCACTTATTTACCTGCCACAAAGGCTGGCCCCATAGAAAACAATAACGTAGTACAGAGCCTCCTTCTTAGCAAGACATAACAAGGGAGATTCTCCTAAACATAATATTGGAGGGACATTTCTAACCCCAATGTATAATCCATTGCCTTATGAGACCATCTTCTTACCAGTCTCTGTTTAGTTCATATGGACCTCCATAGCTAAATTAATATTATTCTAATACTAATTTTATTTCCTGCCTTCCTCGCCTGCACCTACCCTTTTCTTATCCATGAGACAATCAGAACTATAATTTACAGCAATTACAGAGTTAGCCCCCTTCTAACTGACCTGCCCATTTTATCTCCCCCTAGTCTGTGATGAATGTTGATTGCTGCTGTCAGATTTATTGGGGTTATTGTTAAAAAACTGCTAAATCTGCACTGTATGTAGGTACTGTAAGAGATGTGGTTAAAAAGACCATTATGTAGTGTATATTTCACCAGTATTAGACTGGTGAATAGTAAACTCCAGTGAAAAATGTACAGTATGTTGCTGCAGCAAGTAAGGCTGTGTATTTATTTTGCCAGCTCAGGAAAACCTGGGTGAACAGGTCCCTGGAGTAAATAGAAGAGAGCACGATGGGCCTTCCATTCCTTGCCCCAGTAAGTGTTTTGCAGCTGCCTAAGTAGAGGTGTGGGACTACACCTCAGTGCTTCCCCTGGAGACCTCCTTGTGCTAGAAGAAGGTGAGGGGCCTGTGGACACATCCATGTGCAGGAAGGAGGTGTGCGTGTGTGTAGCTGGGGAAGAGACTGAGGGCAAACTCACTAACCGGCAAAATTCGCCAGCGCTGGCTTCGCTCACATCGCAACACTTCACCAGGCGTAAATTCACCTGGACAACGCTAATTCACAAAGTTCCGAAGTTGTGCACAAGGTACCGAACGCTGGCGAAGTTGCGCCAGCGAAAATATGCTCAGCAGTTCCAAGTTACGCTAGCGTTGGCTAATTTGCATACGGTGTGCAGTTAAAGTACAATGGCCGTATTTGCTGCAGCAAGTACATTACACTACACAAGGCCAGGGAACCTTAATAAAAATGTATAGAGGTGTTATATCGCCCTACACATGTGCCCACAGTTTAATTTAGGTGCCATATGTTATAAAATGTAGGGGGGAAGGAGTGTACCCATAAAAAAATTCAACCTTTTTCAGCCTATCACCCTATAAAAAGGAAAAGACGCCAGCGTTTTTTGAGACTTAGAAAAATTTCCAACGCCTGGCGTTAGAGTGCGAAGTTGCGCCAGAGTATATCTCCTTGGCAAAATGTTTTTAGCCACTTCGCCCTTAAATTTCCCAAGCTAAGCTCAAATGTTGGAGAAAGCGCCAAAGGAGTGGAGAGAGGGAGAGAAAAACCCCTCCCAAGAGACTGTGTGAGTCTAACAGGATTCTGAGACTTGTGTACATGCATGACTGTACGTACTGGACATTTGTGTTAATGTGTGTGTTGAATTGGGTCTGTTAATTCTTATGTGAAGCAACAGTGCTGAAGCATTCATTTTGTTCCTAATAAAAGCCAGCCACACTGCATTGAACATTTTATGGTGGTACAGACTCCATTTCTGTGCTTTAACTGTCCTGTGGCTATGATCTTAGCTAGCTGAATGTCACAGTACCCACAGGAATTAAGATGGCCATAGATGCAAAGATAAAGTCATACGGAAAGAAGGTTTGTACAGTTTTCAGACCGTGTGTGGATCGTTCCGATATTTTTCGCACCATGACAATTGATCATTTAGTTCAGTGCTGTCCAACTTCTATGGTACCGAGGGCCAAAATGTTACTGGCCTATGCGGTGGAGGACCAATAATAGAAGTCAGTGTTAAACCACACCCACTCTAAACCACACCCATGTTACCAAATGGTTGGTGCTCACTGCAGAGAAATCACTCATATGTGAAAAATTTAAGTCATGTTAAAACATACCCTTAAATCCATATGCCTCATCCTCCCCTGTGGACAATATAACAACCCCCTCAACAACAATTTCCAAATGCTAACAAACCCCAAGAACAAACCCCTAACAGGCTTCCATTCCACAGGTAGCGTAGGGCAAGCAGAGAATGGCACACACAAGCAGCACTGGGCAAGCAGAGAATGGCACACACAAGCAGCACTGAGTAAGCAGAGAATGGCACACACAAGCAGCACTGGGCAAGCAGAGAATGGGATACAATTCGGCGACATCCGATGGCACACAGGTCTACAGGAATTCTTCTAAAAATTCTTTATTTACGGATTGCAAATGCTTTTGCATTTGCAATCCGTAAATAAAGAATTTTTGGAAGAATTCCTGTAGACCTGTGTGCCATCGGATGTCGCCGATTTGTATCCTATTGTGAGGTTGCCGAGCCTCTACCCTTGTGCACCAGGCGTCTCTTAATTTCCACAGGGTGTGCGTGGTCCTACACTACTTCTAACCCAAGCAGAGAATGGCACACACAAGCAGCACTGGGCAAGCAGAGAATGGCACACACAAGCAGCACAGAGTAAGCAGAGAATGGCACACACAAGCAGCATTGGGCAAGCAGAGAATGACACACACAAGCAGCACTGAGTAAGCAGAGAATGACACACACAAGCAGCACTGGGCAAGCAGAGAATGGAACACCCAAGCAGCAGAGTAAGTAGAGAATGGAACACACAGGGAGGGAAGGCAGAACAGAGCAGGAGACAGTGAAATCTATCATTCTAATATGTACTACATACAGTGACACAGTGCTGATGCCCCATTAGCATTTTGAATAAGGTGTGAACATGTGAACAATGTGGGCAGTTTCAGTCTGGGTCTCAGGTGTGAACAGTACAGGCTTTTAGTATATAAACAATAGAGGTGTCACAAGTGTGAACAATGCAGTGGGATCACAGGTGTGAACAATACAGGGGATTAGTTTGAAGTTAAAGTTTAAACAATGTAGGGGCCAGTTAATCTCTGTAGTGATACTTTTTACATTTTACATATGGTAAGCAGACAGTTGGACAGCCCTGATTTAGTTGATAGGACAGGTTAGAAGTAGTGATGGGCAAATAAATTAGGCAGGCATGGATTCACGGTGCATTTCTGGGTTTCACTGCCTGTAAATATTTTTGCAAAACTGTGGGGGAAAATTTGCTGCGAAAAAAAAATTATTACGTCAAAATTATTCGGACACCTATTATTGAGCATATTAGAATTTAGTACAAATAACAAGTTAGGGTGAGATCATGGGCTAAACGGGGCCAAAGAGCCGTTCACAATGAAACGCTTGTGATGAAAGTGAAGGTATTCAGATGCCTAATGCTACACACACAGCACTGCCTTAACACCTAAAAATGAGAGGGTTTAATCCTCTTTAATTAGAGAGACATGGGATGTAATGGGTAAAGTGACAGTGATGAGCAAATCTAACCCTTTCCCTACTGTGACAAATTTGTGAAACCATAGAAAGGTTTGTGGTATTTTAGTAAGGCTTCAACCTTTTCAAATTGTAATAATGCCATTGGAATTTTACTGGTGCAAAAATAACAGTATTTACTCCCATGGTTTTTCCCTAACACATGCCAACATTATGGCACTGAAAATATAATGAAAATATTGATGCAAAGCTGTAGCAAAATTAGAACTGTGATGCAAAACTGTACCAGAAAAAAAAATTAGCGCTTCTATAATGTCCCTGTGGCCAAACATACATTCATCACTGGTGTGGCAAAAATTCTCTAAATTAATCTGCCATTATCTTCCAGTAGTAAATCTGAGCTAACCAGGAATCTAGAAAGCAAACCATTGCACCTAAAGGCAGAGGTTCCCAAAATGTGCTTCTTGAGGGAAGGCCGTCTCTCATAGACTCTATTTTATCCAAATAATCCAAATTCCATTTCAACAATCTATTTAATTTCTGTCTGTAATAAAACTACATTGTACTTGATCCAAACTAAAATATAATTAATCGTTATTTGAAGAAAAAACAGCCTTTTCTGTGTTTGTGAAGATTCTCATTCATCCAGGTCATGGCATATCTATAGAAATAAGTCAAATCAACTGGACTTGCTGTGTTTTTTTTCTTGAAGATGTTTCGCCCAATCCAACTGGCTTTCTCAATTCAGAATTACTTGTAAATACGATCTTTCAGGAGTATATCCTCTGGAATGTTGCTAGGTTTTTTGGACTGCTTGGTAAGAGTCAGAGAGGCAGGAAAGCTGGAAATAGAGGTCTAATGGGAAACCAACCCACACAGATCAGTACCTGCTGTTTGACTCTGACCATCCACTAGATCACAAACTGGGGGTTATCAACACTCCACATCACAGAGCAGACAAGATCCCCACCTGCACAGAGACTAAGTTGAAAGACATGGAACATCTCAGAGGGGTCCTGAAGACATGTGGGTATCCAGATTGGGCCTTTGTGAAAACCGGTAGAAAGAGAAGGAATAACCAGGGGCGCGCCGCCAACGAGGCGAGTTGAGACACTCGCCTCAGGCGGCACGCCGGAGAGGTTTCCAGGGGCGGCAAAAAGCCGCTACTGGTACCTTTAAGAGCCGAATTTCCGGTTTTTAAACCGGAAATTCGGCTTTACCAATGCGAGAGAGCGCAATTGTGCTCTCCGCATTAGAGTTCCTGCCTCCCTTCCCGACTGGTAAACCGGGGAGGGGGCAGCATTGCAGGAGCCGCCTCAGGCGGCGTTTTCCCCTGAATCGGCGCTGGCAATAACACCAAAACTACCGGTGAAGGTGGAAAACAGGACAGGAGAAAGAACTTGGTCCTCCCATATGTAGCTGGGGTGTCAGAAAAACTTTGAAGGATTTTTAATTAACACCACATCCCTATCTGCTTTAAACCCAGCAACACACGGAGGCAGGAACTGGTTCACCCAAAAGATCCAACCCCAAAGCACAAGTAACATTGTGTATGCAGTGCAGTGAGGAGTGTTCTGATTTGTATGCGGAAGAAACCAAACAACAGTTATACCAGTGTATGGTGCAGCACAGAAGAGCCAGCTCCTCTGGTCAGGACGGAGAGCGACTGGTTCAAAAGAGGTGTTTAAGAAGCCATATGTGTAAAATGAAGATGGGGTGGTGGGTGCCACATCTATTGTCTGCCACATTGTCACCACCGGCACCCAATACCAGAACAAGTGCCAAGCACCCTGGTCTCGGCTCTGCTTCACCAGTAGTGTGACCACCGTTGGGCTTCGGGAGGAGCCCTCAGCTTACTTGGGTGCCACCTGGACTTAACGAGGGGTGCAAGGCGAGATGTTCTGGCTGGCAAAGGGGCACGGCTGTTGTCAATCAAGGGGTTAAGCAGGAAGAGTTGTCGTAGGCAGGCAAGGGTCAGCATACAGAATGCAGAGTAGTCAAGAACAGGCTGGGTCAAACACCGGTAAACAAACAAACAGGATACAGATCAGATGCACAAGGCTCAGGAAACCACTAGAAACCAAGTTCTATCACGGGCATCAGTCAGCAGTCAGAATGGGCCTTTTATAGGGGAAGAATTTCGCACCCAAGAACGCACGTTCTTGGGCGCGAAATTCTTCCCCTATAAAAGGCCCATTCTGACTGCTGCCCGTGATAGAACACTAATGGCGCCGGGAGGAAGAAGGAGAAGGAGCACGGCGGCGTGGCGGCCGTCCATCCCGGTCCACCACTAGACCACCAGGTATTTTTATTACACACATACAATGCTGTTTCGGCACCTCTGCCTGGAAGATTTAATAACAAATCAAAGCTCCAATCTTGCTAATACAATCAACACCTAACTTCGTGACATCATAGCAGATAATGATAAACAGATTATGCTGATTGGAGCAACATTCCAGAGTATATATTCCCAAAATATCCTATTTACAAGTTATTCTGAATTGAGAAAACCAGTTGGATGACTGGTGAAATGTCTTCAAGGGAAAAAAAAACAACAGCATTCAATGTTTACATGCTGTTTTAATAAACTTAAGGTATGAAGATTCAAATTATGGAAAGATCTGATATCCAGAAAACAATCTGTTTTTATCAGACTTTTTGGAGGGGGTCTGTGCTTCCTTTAACTGGATCATACCAATGGCAGAACTTTGAACATAGTTCTGTTTGTCATTGTTTTGTTCTGTTGTTACTATTAGGCTGCACTTGCAAACTGCACCTTAGAGGAATATAGGACTTCACACTTTCTATAAGTCTCTACAAACAAGATACAAAGAAAAACTGTTTGTGTAACTTACTTTCCTTTTCTGCAATGAAAATAAAACAAAGAAAATATTGCCATTGATTTGTTTGGATGTAACCAAAGAATTTGCCAGTATAATACATCCATTTGTCAAACTGAGAATCTAAGCAGTGAAACTGGTTTCTTCCCCATTATCCTGTTATAGATAATCTCTTTAATTTTACAACAGTTTCAAGTGTAGAAATATGACACCATGGAAAGGACAACTGGAATCGGTTGAACTGATAATTGGTTATTTAAGATCTTAACACTCCACAACTAACCAGACTTTGGTCATTGAAGGGCTGATATTATCTTTCACTATTGTGCTTTGCTTATATTATTATCTTTGTTGTTAGTGAATGCTAATAGTGTATATTAATATCTACTTATTGCTTAATGTGCTGCCTAATCTGTAATTCTGTAAAGGTTTAGTTTGTTTGTAATTTACAGCTAACAAATAAAGTATTTCTTTTAGCTGAGGAGAAGGAATGGATTAAGTGCACATGTGATGGTTCCAACAGTTTTGACTGCCACAAACGCCATTAATAACTGCAGGTTTCTTTAGGTATAGGCAAACATTATTTCACAATGAGGATCTACTAGTGATACTGTTAATGTACCTCTTTATGAGCCTCAGTAAGCTTATTTTGAATAAACCATTTTTCCCAAAAAAGTGAAGTTGGGTACCCTTAGGGGTTCAAACCAGTAAATTGTACTTCTAAGGTGATGGTGACTTTTGAAGTGGTGTACTTTTTCATAAAACAAATTAAAAGTGCTCTACTATACCAGTCGCTCTTTGTGGCATTGATTGCTGGTTGATATCCTTACTACAATGGTAACCATGTGTTTCAGAAAATTCATGCTGCAGTACGCTATGGGGCAGATTTACTAAAGGGCGAAGTGACTAACGTTAGCGAAAATTCGACAGCGTGACTTCATTTTGTTACTTTGCCAATTTACTAATGGGCGCAGGCATAACTTCGCTAGCGAAGGAGATAGACTTTAGAGGTAATTCGCTCCCTTACATCTGGCAAAGTTGCGCTCTGGCGAATGGACGTAACTACGCAAATTCACTAAGATGCGGATGTTGCTGAACGTTACCTCTTGCATCAGACTTGCCTTCGCCACCTCAGACCAGCAAAGTGCAATAGAGTAGATAGGAGTTCCTCAGAAATAGTTGCAAATTTTTCTAACGTAAGAGCGTAATTAATTTTAGGGTAACTGGCTTCCCCCTTACATTTCCTTACATATGGCACATAAACTATACACAGGACATTATAACAGCTCTATTTTCTTTTATTAAGGTTCCCTGGGCTTGTGTAGTGTAATGTATTTGCTGCAACATATACATCCATTGAAATTGAAACTTCCCGCCGTATGCAAGTTAGCCAATGCTAGCGCAACTTCGCTTCGCGTGGTACAGTAAAGCAGGGCAACTTCACCAGCGTTCGGGGCCCTGGACGCAACTTTGTATTTCAGTGAATTAGTGTTGTTTGGGCAAATTTACGCCTGGCGAAGTGTTGCGAATCGGACGCTAGCGCAAATTCGGTGCTTAGTGAATCTGCCCCTATAAGTGTTAAAAAGTTTTTATTTGAGCCAAAGACCAGGCTTGGTCTTTGGCATAAATAAATACTTTTTAACACTTATCAGAGTGCTGCAGTGTGAAGTTTCTTGTTCAGGTTACAAGGGTCATTAAAAAGATTACACTTTATTTCTCATGCTTTAATTGAAAAGGCGGGGAATCTCCTACACTTTTATATTTTTTGTAGAGGAAGAAATGAAGGCATAAAAAAGACTACTTTAAAAAGTTACTGTTCTGAATGAAAGTGACATGAATATTAGGTTGGGATATACATGACTCTCCATTGGGATTCCAGACTGTAACTTTATGGACGCGGAAAAGTATAAAATGCATTGGAATGGAGCTACTGCTATTAAGTGATCAAATATCAAACAGGAACAGGGATTAAGTGCAGGATCCTGTTGATGGCATTGAGCCCATTTTTAATTTGCTATGGCCCAGGCACCAGTGGCACAGCAGTTAAGATGGCCCAGCCTTCCTTTGTTCACATGTCAAAAAGAATGAATTAAGCAAAAAGTCAGGCAGTTGAATCCATGATTTCAGAATGCAATCAAATACACAATATAAAAATATCCCTGGTCTTTTGATTGTATAATCAGTCAATTTTGGCAGCCCAGGAAAAACAGGGTTACTTGTAGCTATATACACATATTTTTCATATACTAGTTTTCTGTGTCCTATTTAACCTGTGAAACGTATCTAGCCAGCTACATGTAGCAGTTCATCTAGCCGAGTGCTATATAATACTACTGCCTGAACTGGCATCCCTTAACCCTTTTTAGAAATGTGGCCTATAAATCACTAATACAAACATGACAGGTGTGTTCTAGGTTAAGTCTTCTATTGACTGGTAGTTAAAGGGACACTTGCAGGTTGCAGGATATACTGTAAGCATTTAAAAATTGTATTTTTTAAAATAGTTCCAACACACTTTATCAATTTTTATCCTGCAAAACTCATAATGCAAGGTAGGGCTGTGATGGGAGACATTGCAATTGCTATAAATTAATTCGAAGGTACCTATGTGCAAGTAGAGTAACTGACCATACCTTTTGATAATATGTACACTGTTCCTTTAAAATCTCAGTTGCAGAAGGTTCTGTTAGAAAGCTCTGATTATTTTTAGCAGGTTACTTATTTTTTCTTGACCCACGAGGGAAGTAGCCCCATTCTTCATACGACCTGCACAGATGTCATCAAAGCCTTAGAACTTAATTACTTTTTTTTTTCAAGTGAGGGAAATTAATATATTCAGTGGGGCTGTGAATATAAAGAATGTTGGTAAAGCTCAGCTATCACGTTAACACATCAAATGGAGTGTGACACCTTGTATGGAGTTGAGCAATGAAAAGTTATATTTATTTGTGTCTGCGACATGAGCTCAACATGAGCTGAATGAATAGGGCTTGTTCTGAACATACTTTTTGCCTATTGTTTTAATTAAGAATGATCTATGGTTTATGTTATTTCTGGCGCTAAACAAGAATATGAAGTCAGTTTTAATTGAGCACTTCCTGTTACTTCCTGATCCCAAAGGCTCTGATAAAACAATTTACCAGTACGATGAGAAGCCCCTGATAATGAGACACCCAAATACTGATGCATAGAGAAGAGATGGGTTTATTTCTTCAAAGGTAGATAGGGAGCTCTTAATGAAGGGGGAAGTAAGTCAGTGTTGGACTGGGACAGCAGGGGCCCACCCAAAAACATTTCACCAGGGGCCCACCTATTCATTTTAGACCAGTGGCCCACTCTCAGTACTATTTTCTTTTTCTCCTTACTCTTACTCCTCTATTCTCCTAGTCCCTCTTTCTTTACATACTATAATCTATTATTCCATCTGTTTAGCCTCTTTGTTCTCATAGAAATAGGGAAATAGGCCAAATGTTTAGCAGCATGAGGGCCCACTGACACCTGGGCCCACCGGGATTTTTCCAGGTTTCCTGGTGGGCCAGTCCGACACTGAAGTAAGTTCAGTACAAATAGTTCAGTTTTCATATGAGAGCTTTATAATGACATGTAATGTAATTCCAACAAAAGTCCTATTTATTCTGTTCATTTTTAGCTAAGGTGTTTTTAGGTGTGTACTGTCCCCTTAATGGAGAGTTTTACTAATTGTATAATTAATTACAGCTATATGTGTTTTCTCTGGGTGTTTTACTATCACAGCATAATACCTGAGTGGTAGATGCTAATATAAACCCTTAATGAAAAGTAGACCCTACACTGAGTAACTAGGCCATCCTTGTCAATCCTATTGTCAGTAGTGATCAGTCTTTGGAAGAAACCATGTTATAGCAAGGTAAGCAATGATGACACATATCTTAAGGAGCGAAGACAGACTAGGAGAATAGTTGTCCCGCGATTAATCTCCTCTAGTGCAGGAGATGAATCTTCTCTGAATGCTGCCCCAGCGGCTAAAATGCAATTGTCAGTTGGGAAATATAGATGGGGCAAAGTTGCCCAAAGTTTCCTTGCAAGGAAACTTCAGGGTACTTTGGAAAGTAGCACTGCGTTGTATGTATGTTTCATTGCAGGACAACAAATCTCCTACTTCACTCCTAGGGGCAAATTCACTAAAGCGTGAAGCGGCTAACCCTAGTGCAAATTCACCAGCCTGACGTCAGTTCGTTACTTCATCTATCTAATAAAGGGCGCTGGCGTAAATTCGCTAGCGAAGAGGACCTACTCTAGCGCTACTTTGCACCCTAACGCCAGGCGAAGTTGCGCTATGGCGAAGGGACGTAACTGCGCTAATTCACTAACTTGCGGATTTTTCTGAATGTTACCTCTTGCGCCAGACTTGCCTTCGCCACCTTGCTTCAAAAAAAGTTTACATTTTTTCTATGTCCTAAAAACGCTGGCATCTTTTACTTTTTTAAGGGTGATAGGCTGAAAAAGATCGTAATTTTTTTAGGGGTACCCTCCTTCCCCCCTACATTTCCTAACATATGGCACCTAAATTATACAGTGAGCACATGTATAAGGCAAAATAACAGCTCTATTTTATTTTATGAAGCTTTCCCAGGCTTGTGTAGTGTAATGTATTTGCTGCTACATATATGTTCATTGTACTTTAACTTAATGCCGTATGCAAATTAGGCATCGCTAGCGTAACTTTGCTTTGCTTGACGAATTAACACTAGCGCAACTTCGCTACCTTTCGCCTCCCTGAGCACAACTTCGGATTTTAGTGAATTAGCGTCGCCCTGGCGAAGGCTGCGCTAGCGCAACTCCGCAGGTTAGTGAATTTGCCCCCTAGAGTATCCATCTGTAGGCTTTGCACATATTACAGTTAAGTCCAAGCACAACTGAGATAAGATAATTGTATAATTGAGGCGGTTATAGTGTGTGTGAACCGAAGTTTCTGTTCTATTAGAAACCAAGCTGTGAAGTAATTAAGAAACTATACTCAAGGTGTGAATAGACAAAGTAGCCCTGTATAGGATCAAAAAGTTCTGCGAACAATAGCGTAGTAGTAGTAAAAAAAGGTGTAGACTTAAGTAACTTTTCAAAAGCATACAAACACTGAGCTGAATTGTATGAGATACTTATGTGTTTTGAGTATTTAGGTCAGTGATTCACTGGAAGTAAAGACCCACTATGATGTGAAACATAAACAGTAGATCTTTTTCCCAACTCTATGTGGTGCTTTTAATATGAAATTGTAAATACAATTCATGGTCCATTATTCCTTTATTATCATCCCATGGATGGAAATATTTAAAGCTAAAAGTACATTTATTTTACATCCTGTCTGTCCTTCTGGCTGCCCACAAGCAGCTTATCACAGGGCTCTTGTTGTGTTTGTTTTCCTATTACCAAATATCAGGAGGTGGAATGTTCTACCAGAGCGGAGCAATATTTGAAGGAAGGGGGGCCCTTAGATAGAACTGAGCAGTAGAGAAATGTTTGGAAACAGAATAGTAACGCAATTCAAAAGTGATTAACATTTGATGAGTGTTTTAATGATAGATTAGTTTGAGGATTTTCTGTTAAGAATGATCAAAATGAGCTTCACGTATTGTGTGAAATCGACACCTTTAATACATTCTTACTAAAAATAAAGTAGTTTGTGATGTGCCTTTCCTCATCAAACTAACATCTTGCGCATTCAAACAGCAGGTTACCAGACCAGTCAAAACAATGACAATGGGACAGAGGAGAAAAAAGCCTTAGATAAAATCTCTGTCTCCAATAAGGCTTTGACCACACAGAATAATAATGTGCTAACACATTGTTTAACTTTTTGGTTTTAGCATTTTGCAATTAATTAGTCAGTGGGCTATGCAATCACAACTCTTCATAATAATGTACCTTAACTTTAGAAGAAAACACTTGTTCTGTGTATACATGTCCTTCATTCAAAGACCTTTGTGGGTCTGATATACTGTACCTCTATGTGATCTATAGAGGTCAGATGTGTTCTAATAGTGGTTCCAAAACTGTGGGGCTGGTCCTCCTAGAGAGGCCCAACTTCAAGACCAGTTAGATTGAGATTTACAAGAATGTCTATTGTGTCTCCTGGAAGCTAAATTTGAAGCCAGGTCAGTTTGGATGATAATTGGGGCAATGCTTTGGGCAACTTAGCACTACTGCATTTGTGCACAATTACACGGGATGAACATGTGTAAGTGTTATACATATGGAATTTCCAATAGTGACAGATGGAAAGGTATTTTTTGTGCTTTGTTTCTGAAATGATTTCATTGGATATGAAAAAGTACTTTGTGTCATTGCCCTTTTTGTTATTAGCAAAATTTGCATGTGATTACAAGACTATGGGGCAAATTTACTTACCTCCGAAAATGCACCAGCAACGGATATGCTGACATCACAACACTTCGCCAGGCATATATTTGCCAAGACGACGCTAATTCACGAAAATCCGAAGTTGTGTCCAGGGTTCCGAACAATTGCGAAGTTGCGCTAGCGATAATACGATAAGCAGTTTCGAAGTTACACCAGTGATGCCTAATTAGCATACGGCGTGAAGTTACAGTACAATGGCCGTAACTGCATTACACTACACAAGGCCAGGGAACCTTAATAAAATAAAATAGAGGTGTTATATTGCCCTACACATGTGCCCTCTGTATAGTTTATGTGCCGTATGTTAGGAAATGTAGGGGGGAAGGAGGGAACCCAAAAAAATTAAAGGGGCTGTTCACCTTCAAACAAGATAGATCACCGGAAATAACGACTTTTTCCAATGACTTTCTATTTTCTATGTGTGTGACGGTTTTTCTAATATTGAAGTGTAAATTGTCATTTCTCTCCTTCTGAAGCAGCTCTGGGAGGGGGGGTCGCCGATCCTGTAAACTGTTCTAAATGGATACATTTAGTTGATACATTTCTTATCTTTGTCCCTGCTCAGCAGAATCTCTGGGTTTCATTACAGGCAGCTGTTAGACTTGATACAATTGTTGCTAATACTCCAGAGATGCTGCTGAGAAATGGATCAACTTTGTTGTTTGGAAGGTGAACAACCCCTTTAACAATCTTCAGCCTACCACCCTGTAAAAAGTAAAAGATGCCAGCGTTTTTCACTTTTCCAACACATTAATATCATGTTCATTCTAAGGTATCCAAATTCCTGGTCCCAAGCAAGTGTTTGTTTCCTAGAAGTCTGTTTAAGTTTTACTTACTACAAAATGTATAAAATTCAGCCATTGGTCATTAGGGAAGTGTAACGGGCCCGAAGGCACAGTAATAGTGTAGACCAAAGAGGAGACCAGACCAGGTTCGAGGTACAAAAGGGTTTATCCAAAGAATCGTCAAAATACAGGCAAAAGGTCAGACCAGGCAGAAGACAAGCAAAATCGAAGAACAGGCAGGAATCGGTACACAAGAATCAAAATAGATAATAACACCCAGGAACACTGTAGCAGGAACCTATAGTTGGGCAAGGACTGGAAGGGGAAGTGAGTTTAAGTAGTCCCTGGGTTGGCGCCAAATTTTGACGCGCTTGCGTCAGACGCAGACGCCAGCGTCCCCAAGCTGACGTCTTGACGCCGGCGCCCGATTTTGACGCCGGCGTCCATTCCGTCGCCGACGACCAATCCTGGACTGGGAAGGAGATGAGGTCATAGACCTGTGCCCGGCAGGAGCCATGTGGTGAGGCAGGCGGTCGCCATCTTGGACGCCATCTTGAAGACTTGGAGTAGATTCCATTACAGTACCCCCCTCCTTAGGGGGGGCCTCAGGACCACCGAGTCTAGGGGAGAGAGGGAATAATTTATGGAATCTACGAACCAAGATGGGCGCATGGACATCTGAGCTCCTGACCCAGGAGCACTCTTCGGGACCGAACCCCTTCCACTCGATGAGATATTGAAGAGTGCCCCTGGAAAGACGAGAGTCCAAAATCCTCTTCACTTCGAATTCCTGGTGATTGTCAACCAGGACTGGAGCTGGGGGAGAAGAAGAAGAAGAAAGAGACACAGCAGGCTTAAGGAGAGAGACATGGAAGACATTCGGGATCCGCATCTCTGGGGGGAGTTGAAGACGAACCGCCACCGGATTGATGATTTCAATGACAGGATAGGGACCGATGAATCTGGGACCAAGCTTTGGGGTAGGAATCTTCAGGCGGATGTTACGGGTGGAAAGCCAGACCTTATCACCAGGAGCATAGGGCGGAGCAGGAATCCTCTTCTTGTCGGCAAACCTCTTTTGGATCAGAGAGCTCTTCTGTAGATTAGAGGCAACAGCAGCCCAAATCGCCATCATGTGGGCAGCCTGGTCGTTGGCGGCAGGAACATTGGTGAGGAGAAGATCCTGGGGAAACGCCAATGGATTCTGACCGTAGACACAGAAGAAAGGGGACTGATGTGATGAAGAATGCAAGGCGTTGTTATGGGCGAACTCAGCCCAGGGAAGGAGATCCGACCAATCGTCTTGGCACAGGGAAACATGGCAGCGAAGAAATTGTTCCAACGCCTGGTTCACTCTCTCAGCAGCTCCATTGGATTGCGGGTGATAGGCAGAAGAAAATTGTAAAGAAATGTTGAGAGCTTTGCATAAGGATCTCCAAAACCTAGAGACGAATTGTGAGCCACGGTCAGAGACGATCTCGGCAGGAAACCCATGGAGACGAAAAATATGATGGATGAAAAGCTTGGAAAGTTCAGGGGCAGAGGGAAGTTTGTGGAGGGGAATGAAATGAGCCATCTTGCTAAACCTGTCAACGACAACCCAGATGACAGTGTGACCGGAGGAGACAGGCAGTTCCACAATAAATCCATGGCAAGATGAGTCCAAGGACGAGATGGAATAGGTAATGGAAGAAGGAGTCCTTTAGGGGGAGAATGTCCAGACTTGGAAATGGCACAGATGGTACAAGAAGAAACAAAGTCTTTGACATCTTTCTTCATGGATGGCCACCACACCAGGCGAGAAAGGAGTTCGGTAGTCTTCTCTACTCCGGGATGACCAGCCTGTTTAGAACTGTGAGCCTGGGATAGAATAGACTGGCGACAATCAGGAGGAACAAAGGCAACCCCTAGAGGAATATTGTCCGGAGCAGAAGCTTGAGCGGAAAGGATTTGCGAGGCCAAGGAGGGAAATAGGGCAGCTACGATCTTGGAGGAAGGCACAATGGGTTCAGGATCTTCGGAACAGGGAACTTCAGGGATAAAACTTCTAGACAAAGCATCAGCCTTTCTATTTCTAGAGCCAGGACGAAGGTGATGACGAAGTTAAAACGGGAGAAGAATAGTGACCATCTGGCTTGTCGAGGATTCAAACGTTTGAGGGACTGGATAAATTCGAGGTTCTTATGGTCTGTAAAGATGGTCACGGGAATGGAGGATCCTTCCAGTAAATGTCTCCACTCCTCCAGGGCGAGTTTCACTGCCAATAACTCACGATTCCCCACATCGTAGTTCTGCTCGGAGGAGGAAAACTTCTTAGAGAAGAATGCACAGGGATGCAATTTCCCATCCAAGGAAGATCTCTGTGACAAGACAGCTCCAGCTCCCACATCTGAGGCGTCGACTTCGAGGAAGAAGGGAAGAAGAAGATCAGGGTGTCTGAGAATAGGTGCAGAAGAAAAGGCAGTTTTCAGGGATTCAAAGGCTTCCAGGGCTGGAGGAGGCCAGTGTTGTGGCTTACCCCCTTTGCGGATGAGGGCCAGGATAGGAGAGATTTTGGAAGAGAAACCTTTAATAAATTGTCTGTAATAGTTGGCAAAGCCAATAAATCTCTGGATAGCCTTGACACTTGTGGGGAGGGGCCAATCAAGAATTGCTGAAACCTTGGCTGGATCCATCTTGAAACCCTGCTGGGAGATGATGTACCCAAGAAAAGGGATGGAGGACACTTCAAACGAACACTTTTCCAATTTAGCGAAGAGATTATTCTTTCTTAGACGAAGAAGAACTTCCTTCACTTGGGAGCGATGCTCGTGGAGATTTTTGGAAAAGACAAGAATGTCATCCAGATAGACAACAACACTTTGCCCCAACAGGTCTCTGAATATATCATTCACGAACTCTTGGAAGACCGCCGGGGGCGTTACATAGTCCAAATGGCATGACTAGATATTCATAATGCCCATCTCGGGTATTGAAGGCGGTCTTCCATTCGTCCCCTTCACGAACTCTAATGAGGTTATAGGCACCCCGAAGATCCAGCTTGGTGAAGATCTTGGCCCCTCTTAACTGATCGAAGAGTTCGGAGATTAGGGGGAGAGGGTAACGGTTTTTAATGGTGATTTTGTTTAACCCCCTATAGTCGATGCATGGTCGCAGACCTCTGTCCTTCTTTTCGACAAAGAAAAATCCAGCACCAGCAGGGGAGGAAGAAGGGCGGATGAAGCCTCTTTGGAGATTTTCCTGAATGTAGGTCTTCATGGCAGCCGTCTCAGAGGGGGAAAGAGGATAGGTGCGACCCCGGGGAGGCATGGAACCAGGAAGAAGTTCGACTGGACAGTCATAGGGTCGATGAGGAGGAAGAATCTCTGCAGAGCCCTTATTGAAGACGTCAGCAAAATCTTGATAGATGGACGGAAGGGTCAACTTGGGAGAAATAGAAGAAACTTTGATAAGGGGCACAGCAGGCAAACAGTTCTGTTGGCAATAGGGGCTCCAGCGGGAGACTTGAGCGGAGGTCCAGTCAATGACTGGATTATGGGTACACAACCAGGGGAGCCCCAAAACAAGTGGAGTTGAAGGGCAGTCGATGATTAGAAAGGCCAATCTCTCCAGATGCATGGTGCCCACTCTAAGAGAAAGTTCGACGGTGGTTTGAGAAATAATGGCCGAAGACAGAGGGCGGTCATCAATAGCCAAGACTCGCAGAGGAGAAGCCAAAGGTTGTAGAGGAACCGCATAGCGAGCAGCAAAAACTCTGTCCAAGAAATTTCCAGCAGCACCAGAGTCCAGGAAAGCTTGCACTGGGATCTTCTGGGAACCGAATTGGATCTGTGCCGGAAGAAGGAAACGTTGAATAGAGGGTTGGGGAGAATGACAAACACCACCCAGATAGGTCTCCCCAAACCTACCTAGGTGCTGGCGTTTCCCGGCTTCACAGGACACTCATGGGCGAAGTGTGATTTGCCCCCACAATACAGGCATAGGCCGGCAGCCCTTCTCCGTGGCTTCTCCTGTTCGGAAAGACGAGCCCGTCCGATCTGCATGGGTTCCTCAGTAGATGGAGCAGAGGAAGCAGAAGCCGCAGGAGTAGGAGAGGGGAAAGCAGAAGCCGGATTGAAGAGTAGGGGTCTCTGAAAGCGAGGAGCCAGGGTGGATTGGAACCGGGGATACTTCTTCGAACGCTCTCTGTCGAGCTCGAGTTGAAATTCCCTCTGTCGGGTGTCAACCTTTATGGCCAACGCCACCAGATCCTCCCACGAGAAGGAATTTCCCGGGAGACCAAATCGTTTTTGATCCGCATGGCTAGGCCGTTGTAAAAGGCGACATGGTACCCATCATTGTTCCAGGTGGTCTCCGCCACTAGGGTGCGGAACTCAATGGCGTACTCCGGAACAGAGCGAGTGCCTTGCTGGATCTGGAACAGGCGAGCAGAGGATGCCGTAGCTCGGCCAGGGGCATCAAAGACAACCCGAAGTTCACGGATGAAGGCACTGGCATCGTCAATCAAAGGATCCCTCTTTTCCCACAAAGGTGATGCCCATTCCAAAGCCTTCCCCTGTAGGCGAGTAATCATGTACCCCACTTTAGCTTGTTCAGATACAAACTGACCTGGCAGCAGGGCGAACTGGATCTCGCACTGGTTGATGAAACCTCTGCATGCAACAGGATCGCCGCTGTAGAGGGGAGGCGCAGGAATGCGAGGTTCCGAAGGCTGAAGTGGGCTTGCAGGAATGGCCACAGGGACCGGGGCCACAGGTGACAACGCCGACAACTTGTCCAGGATAGCTTCAAGAGCCTGACCGAAGTGTGTCTGCTGGGCTTCGTATGACTGCATGCGGGAAGCCAAACCGCGGATAGCACCACCGACATCAGGTGGAGCTGGAGTCTCCTCCGAAGGGTCCATGGCCCAACTATACTGTAACGGGCCCGAAGGCACAGTAATAGTGTAGACCAAAGAGGAGACCAGACCAGGTTCGAGGTACAAAAGGGTTTATCCAAAGAATCGTCAAAATACAGGCAAAAGGTCAGACCAGGCAGAAGACAAGCAAAATCGAAGAACAGGCAGGAATCGGTACACAAGAATCAAAATAGATAATAACACCCAGGAACACTGTAGCAGGAACCTATAGTTGGGCAAGGACTGGAAGGGGAAGTGAGTTTAAGTAGTCCCTGGGTTGGCGCCAAATTTTGACGCGCTTGCGTCAGACGCAGACGCCAGCGTCCCCACGCTGACGTCTTGACGCCGGCGCCCGATTTTGACGCCGGCGTCCATTCCGTCGCCGACGACCAATCCTGGACTGGGAAGGAGATGAGGTCATAGACCTGTGCCCGGCAGGAGCCATGTGGTGAGGCAGGCGGTCGCCATCTTGGACGCCATCTTGAAGACTTGGAGTAGATTCCATTACAGGAAGAAACTAATAGAAAAAATAGTGGGGACTATTCTAATAGCAAAAACAGTTATTTGTCTGGCAGCACTGATTTGTGTGAAGACGGCCAGTCTATTAACACCAGAAACAGACCACAACATTTTAGTTGTCTTGAGGTTACCATTCATAATACAATAAAGTTTTTGTTCATGACATGTTAAACATAGGATAAGATACCAGGGATGGCTCACTCTAAATGATATACTTCTCTTTCTCTTCTTTTAAAGTATGACATGAAATAAACATCACACACCATAATTAGAGACATCATGACTTTGGGGCATGCAAAAACTTGTTTGGGAAGTCATCAGAGAGAAAATACAGTTTTTCAGGTACATCTTTTCTAAACTGCACAAATAGGCAACATTGTGCTACTATAGCCTGAAACTTATGTCAAAGCCATCGAAACAGCAATTTAATCCAGATAAATAATATAGTTAATTGTGAACGCCCTGTTGCAGCATATAAAGGCGTTAAAAATCAGTAAGAAGTTCCATGACCATATAAAGGAAGGAGGCTGCAGTTTATGTGCTTTAACTTGTGTGCTTGACTGCTAACATCTTCATGTTTGTTTTATAAATTTATCTGAAGAAAAAACTATTTTACAGATATTTTAGCTAGAAGAAGGTGTATTTCATGTTTTGTTTTTAACTTGGGGGAAGGCCCACAATTACAAAGAATCCTCTTAATGTACTTAATAGCTCTATTTAGTGACATAACTAAATGGGCCCGGCCCCCTGGCAAAATAACTTTTCTGGGCCCCCTCTGCAAAATCATGATTTTGTGTGTATTGCAGGTCACCCACAAACCTATGCCTTCCAGGCCCCCTGAATAGATGAAGCCCCCTGCAGCCAATGGGCCTGCCTCCTCTCTAAATATATACTACTCAGTATATCCAAACTCTGTTAATCTTGAAACAATTTTTTTTTACTTGGATCTGGAGGTTGTGGCATGCCCATTAGGGCTCCTTCTTAAAGATCTAAGGAATAATGATCCTCATAAGGCTTCTTCCTCCTATTCCGTTGAAGTACTGGGGAAAGCTTTTGCCAATCACAAAAAGGGGCCCTCTCTAGGTCAGGTTAAGGAAGGTCTGAATACCCTTAATCCATTGTGCAATTAGGCAGAAATAAAATGACCATCACTAGCCCCTACAGAGCCTTTTGGCTACGGTGTTTCCTCTCAAAAAAGGAGGGTCTATTGTTCCACACCCTTGTAATCTTTTTCTTTTTTTTTAGCAATTTGCACTTGGAACCCTTCAGGGCTTCAACAGAAAAAAAACTCAATATAAAGGACCATCTATGGCAGTTTCAGGCCCTTTGGTATTTGTCAGTGTTTCCAGATTGCCAGTTAAGGTCTGGTGAAAGGTCAAGCTAAGTGGGATTCTTTCTGCCTAGTCCAGAGATACTGCAGTCAGAACATTCTGAATTCAGAGGAATTGAGGCTGCATGCAAGCAAAATAGAATTGCAAAATGAAGTGGTTAATTGGATGGAAATTTCCTAGTGATCTGGGAGGAGAGCAATAATGATAGACAGCTGCTGCTTTAGACAGCTCCATGTATTGGGTAACCCAAAGACTGTTTGAGGAAAGCACATTATTTGGCATCCTTCGCTGCTTTTATAGATTACTTCAGAAAGTAATACATGTTGTATCTCATTAATAAGGTTTTTCTATTAACAGTCTGTTCCATGGCTATGTGCCAGTGCCACCTCATTTATGATTTAGAAAGTGCATTATACTTTATTGGAATGCCAACAGATACACCTTTGTGTTGAAGGACAAAGAAACAGACCATCCAGGAAGTACATAAAGGAGACTTTGTTTAGCTATATTTTATTAACTTCAATTAATAATCTGCCATGGGGCAATACAAGGTAATAAAGTACATGCAAATCCAACCACATACTGCATTGTGTGTGTTCAGTTAGTGGTGTAAGTAGATGTTACTGGACCTCACAGCAAATTCAATTTAGGGGCCCAAATCTTTGGTACATTAACATATTCTACCAATATACAGTATATTGATATTAGGGGTTCACTGGGCTCTCTGTACTCTTGAGTCCCTGTGCAAAGGCAGATTTGGCCTCCTCTGTAGTTACGCCCCTATGTTCTGTAGTGTCATTAGTGTCCCGTAGCGACTAAATGTCCAAATATGCCTTGCCATTGGGACCTGCAGGAATCACTGTGGGTAAAAGATAAACAGTGTAATTGTGATTCTTCATGAGATTCACATGCCCCAATCCCCCGTAAGCTCTCAGAAAGATGAGGAAATATACGCATATGCACCACAAACCACTGCTATTGGATTTAGACAGTAAAGAAACACAATCACTGTGGTGACCTGGAATGAATAAGTCTAACTCTTTATTACCCACACATACAGCTTTATAAACAGAACAAAGAGCCAATGTCATTTCTGTTTCCAAAGTGATTTACTAATCAGTGCATTGGGGAGTACAAGTAATATTAATTAATATTAATATTTCCGTACGGGATCTAGAGGACTAATTAATATTAATATTTCCGTATGGGATCTAGAGGACTAAACTTGGAGGTCATTTACCACTACCATAAGAAATGCCAAACACCTGCTTGCCCCTTAGTGCTCATTCAGCAAGCTGTGGTCTGCACCTCAGAGACAGAGAACGGAGGCTGCAATGGGGTCCAGCAATAAGGCAAGGCCTGATCTTCACCCCTGATGCTGCAGACTGTACCTCAATCCATATTTTGCACACTACCTTAAATGTCATAAATGACTCCTATTTACACTAGATCCAATAACCCACAGCAACCAGATCAGAGTGGTCATATACTTAAAACAAGTGCAGTTGAGATTGCACAAAGTTTGCCCAGTGTCACCTCAGTCAGTCCTATTCGTGGTGCCATAAACCCCCTTCCCATGCATAAACCCGTTCCCTTGAAGTTGCAACTCGAAGGGAGATAAGGGAGAGCGCTAGGTAGCCAGAGAATGTCTGGGTCGAAGGGGCCCATGGGTTTCTTCCCAATGTCCTGCTGGCCCAGGCTTACCCTGACTTTGCAAAAGGTCTTCCATAAAAAATTAAATTAATTAAAAATACTTGCATCTAATGTTACAGTTGGGCTTGGAATTTTAAACTTGCATCTATTGACACAGGGCAACCCTGGAACTACCAACCCATAACTCCAAGGTTCCCAAAACCGCTTGCATATAACCAGCAAATCTGCACTTAAAGAATCGAACGCACCTCATTTTGACGCCCAACGTGGTGCCATCTGAATTTGCAGTACAATTGTGTCCAACTGGTATTAAGTGCATGCATGGGTTACCATTGCATCTGGCAAATCTCCCCCGTGCACATGCATTGATGCAGGGATTAAAAAACAAAGCAAAAACAGTTTATTGTTGGTAAAAAACATGGCAATTGAATGCGATATTGCACTTTGCACTTGCAGTAAGTAAATGACCCTTAAGATGTTTGCTTCCATACAAGCAACCAGAGAATAATACCTCCTGATTGGTTGCCATTTACTAGACTAGACTGTTTAAATTTGCACCTACCATTATTCTACCTACCATCTATCATTTTGTGCGGTTGTATCTTGTACAAAGCTTGCCTCACCATTTTTGATATGCTGCAAAAATTTGCTATTTTATTAACCTTTTAAGTGACATATGATTTAGAATCTTCCCTGGTGGCTTTTTGATTTATGTGTACTTAGCAAGCTGCAGCATAGATTAAGTAGCCAGCTTCAGGCACTAAAAGGTTTAAACTCACAAATATTTTTGTGATTACTTTGATTGAAACATGCTGAAACAAGTTGTTTTCATTTTATTTGCTGCTGACGTTGACCACAGAATGCAATAGAGTCATTAAATCATAGGCTATATTCTTCAGCATTAGAAACTCTGGGCAGGGTGGGTGATGTCACGGTATAGAGCCAGGGATGTCAGGGATGGGGCCATGACGTTACGGTGCAGGGGTTATGACCTGGTTATTTGGCTTTTGGCAATCACAGAGTCATTCTAGGAGAGTCCTGTCCAGTTTTCCTAATTCGAAACACTGGGCAAAGATGGCCCAAATAGCCCTTTTGAATACTGGACTGTCCAGGTCAAAATCAGACAGGTGGCAACCATAGTTCCACTGGGTAAGGGATTGATATAAATGATGGATAATTTCTGTTGAGCGTTCACATTCATGGGTGGATGGTATGTACCAGAAAGGTGCAAAACAGGTATTTTTTAAACTGTTGGCTCCTATTCTCCCACCTTCAGCTTTTCCTGAGATCAACTTCCTCAGTCTCCCATTCAGGTTGTAAACATACAGTACTCCTTCCTCACTGAGGCTTCCAAATGACATAAATGTGACTCATTCTATTCTTTAGAAACATCACCCAACACCAGTAGTGCCGTTTTGAGTCTAACAGCAAAAGGGAAAGTTGTGCTCATCATTAAATATTTTTGAGGCAGGGGTGCAATGGAAATGTTATCGTATATTTCAGACAGAAAAAGAAACATTTTTATCTCCAAATGTTCTAATGTTATTAATATATTAAAATTGGTAAGTGCAGAGGATGTCTTTTTTTTTTTTGGTTGTCCAACCTCTCTTGCTATTTTACTCCAGAGAAGCACTTCTGACATTTAAGTACCATCACATACTTACTATCTGGTACTAATATATATAGTATATAATATATATATAAGTCCACTTCTCATAGATAAATTTAGATGATCAGTGCATATACTAGGTCACTAACTACCTTAGAAATGAAGCGTCCCCAATTGCCTGCACTTCTGCCAGGTAGCATCTGGTCACTCACCTGCATTGCCATATTGTAACAATTCCCACACAATCTGAATGTGGCCATTCATATAATATGAATGCTTGAATTAAAACAAGTTTTTCATTGATTCACTCTGTGCTTGGGTTAGTATATTATTAGAGAAGAATGTGATAGATAAAGATTCTCTAGAACAAAATAACCAGTTGTTAGGATGTGCCATATGTTTTAAGAGGAACATGTTTCATTGAGAAAAGTATAGGTATGGGACCTGTTATCCAGAATGCTAGGGACCTGGGGTGTTCCGTATAAGGGATCTTTCCATAATTTGGATCTCTATACCTTAGGTCTACTAAAAAGAATTTAAACATTAATTAAATCCAATAGGATTGTTTTGCCATAAAGCGTATAATTTACAGCTTATTTGGGATCCAGTACACGGTATTGTTTTCTCATTACAGAGAAAAAGGAAATATAAAAAATTTGAATTTTTGTTAAAATGCAGTCTATGGGAGATGGCCTTCCTGTAATTCGGAGCTTTCTGGATAATGGATTTCCAGATAACGGATCCCATACCTGAACTAACCTCCATGCATGTTCCTTTGCAACTTGTGGGTTGTGTCCCTGTGCCCCTTTTGCAGTGATGGAAGAGAATCATGAGATTACTGTTGGTCTGGACCAGGTGGAAATTCAAGGTTTCTTGGTGGGTGAAGTGAATCAGATGCTGTTATTAGCACTTGAAGTGCATCACATGGAAACAAATGCAAGGGAAAAAAAGTGCCCCTAATTTGTGTAAATATTGGTGCACTTTTTATACTTTGGAGTACACGCAGTATAGTATACATCCACAATTATGTTGGAATTGTAGCAAAAGATGCTGATTTGTGGTTAAAAAAATGGCAGTTTGCCTCCAAATCTTACACTACATGCACACTGTGTTGTGAACACAAGGTATGTATGTTCCAATGTGTTCAGCTGTATGGCACCACAACCCACAGACACCCAATCATTTCCATCCATCCCACCTATCATGAGGGTTCTCTAAGTTTAGGGGCCGATTCACTAACTTCGAGTGAAGGATTCGAATGAAAAAAATTCGAATTTCGAAGTATTTTTTGGGTACTTCGACCATCGAATTGGTTAAATTCGTTCGAATTCGAACGAAATCGAACGATTCGAAGTAAAAATCGCTCGACTATTCGACCATTCGATAGTCTAAGTACTTTCCCTTTAAAAAAAACTTCGACCCCCTACTTCGGCAGATAAAACCTACCGAAGTCAATGTTAGCCTATGGGGAAGGTCCCCATAGGCTTGCTAACCTTTTTTTGATCGAAGGATTTTCCTTCGATCGTTGGATTAAAATCGTTCGAATCGTTCGATTCGAAGGATTTAATCGTTCGATCTAACTAAAAATCCTTCGATCGATCGAACGCAGGATTAGCGCTAAATCCTTCGACTTCGATTTTCGAAGTCGAAGGATTTCAATTCGAGGGTCGAATTTCGAAGTATTTTTAACTTCGAAATTTGACCCTTAGTGAATCTGCCCCTAAATGTTTGCACTTTTTCAATCCTGCTGTAATTTAATTCTTGCTGGAATCCGTTCACAGAACTCCATTATAGGCCATATAGAATTAATATTTCACAGGTTACAACTATATTTCTAGATACATATCATACTAGGGAAATAACCGAGGTGAAGTTATTTACAGTAGAGCCCTAACTTGTGGAATCTAAAGGTTTGTAGAGATCTGGATGTGGACAAAGGGTTTCTACCTTATTTATCTGATTCAGTGATGGATGAATGTTGGGAGTGGGCCAGATGCTCATATTGCTTCCAGCCCAATCCATTCTTGGTAATGAATTTCCTGGAAACATTATACCTAGAGGGTCATAATTAGAAGGGTAATAAGCTCTAAGGGGTATATTTATCAAAGAGTGAAGCGAGAGATCACCAGAGTGAAAATCCGCCACTCTCCATTCATTTCCATAGGATTTTTAAAAGAGTATTGATAAATATGCCTGTAAAGCAAGGAGGCTGAAACAAGGAGAGCAGGAGGGTTAGTACCCCACAAAATCACCCAATAGTATTAGGACTCCAGCAGTTAGTCTCAGAAATAGGACATTCCTGGAGTGAGGCAGCACTGTGAGTACTACCTCTGGGTATCTGAAACTGCCATGCCCATGTAATATCATTAGGGAAATGGCATTGTCTGGAAGTATCTATGTAGTGATTGATGGTTGTATCATCTGAACAATACCACCAAAGTGATTGTGTAACCTGCAGTAAATACAGAGTTGTCATTTACTGTTGTCCAAGTTATTGTGATATCAGTTTCTGAGTGTGTGAATTCGGTGAGGTTAACCCTTCCTCCACCAGTACAGCGAGGGGCCTACCTGCGAGAAAGAGTACTGTGTAACACGTTCTTTACCGGGAGTTGCATGGAGTAGTGACTTATGGCCAAGTCCAAGGTAATCGATCTGAAGGTAATACAGAGTAGAGCGAAACAATCTTCCAAATAGTGTCACAGTATGTAAAGCATGTCATTGTTTTTGAGAAGAATAAATTGTGCCCCTTATTATTCATTAGTACTATAATATTTTATGTTTGGTCAGCCCAGACATAGGCAGGGGGTTGCCTAAGTATGAATCTGTGGAACATAAGGATAAAATAACACTCTAAAAATTGCTTAATTTTTTAAAAAAACAAAGATCAAATACTAAAAAGTTTTTTGATGATACTGGTTATTTTCAATTGTTTAACCTTATTACAATTGGCCATGACATAGGATAGGTCTGGTCAATAGCTTTCCAGGAAGAAAAATCAATAAGTTCTTAAGTATATCAGACCAGAATAAAGAGCTTTTTCAGTTCCTAAATATATTAAGACACAGGTTTACCAGCCGGACATAAATAATAACACCAGAATAGATTTTAAATATCGAAATATCTGTTTGTCTGTATTTAGACTATGAACTTTACATCTCCGCCAAAACCAGTTATAATAAACCGATAGGATAGACAGACACTTCGAATGTGGGGAATAAAGTTTGCTGTTCATTGCCTCTTAAGAAATAATCTTTTTAAAAAAGGAAGGGAATTGAAAGTAAAGGCATTGACGTCACTGGGTTTCATAAATAAGAACCGTTTCCTGTCAGTTGAACCACAGAGCTTTCTAAACTGTCAGACACAAATTAAAAAAGATTCAATTAAGCAATGAAATGAACCTTAAGAGAAATAATATCAGTAGGAACATAGGCAGGCCTCAATGTTCCATAGCTGTATGAATTCAATTTTAATTTTTGATCAGTCTTCTTTTGTAGGTCAAAAACTGTGTGTGTTTGTATGTGAGTGCCTGTCTATATGTGTCACTGACACACTTTAAAAAAAACGTCACTGACAAAAAAACACAAAAAAAACCTGTGATGGTTCATTTTTATTATTATTCTTATTTTGTTATTGATTATCTTTCTTTTCAGGCCATCTCTGAACTTCTATTGAAATTCCAATGGAACTACCTTGCTTGGTTGGTGTGAAATTGGCTGGGAAACAACCCTGCCCCCAAAGGATTAAATATCAGGTAAGATGCTATGGGGGAAAGGACTCCACCAGACTGTAGAGCTGGCCTTGCAGCTGGTTACTGTGAGAGGTATATAAGGCTGATTAAAAGTTCTGGTTCATTTCTCCTTGGGTGCCTATTTAATCATTTGGGATATCCCAAGAAATAACCAGTGCTCCATATGTGTTGAGGATATTTCATACAGTCATAGTGTGATTTGTGGGTCATGAAGGGTAAGGCTTGGGTGAATCATGGATGAAGTTTCAGCATTATGAGACATGTCTGGGGTGTATCATGGGCATAGTCATGAGTGTTTGGGATATCTTTTCATTTATCATATACTGTATAAAATGAATACTTTAATTTTGTAACATGGCACCATGAGCAGGGGACCATATTTCTAGAAGCTTATTTGTAATATGTCTATACTGTATATTTAGCCATTAAAAGCTATCATATAGGCCAGCTTTTTTCTTAATATTTTCCCTTTTTCTGCTGGCTAACATGGTAAGAAAAACGGAATATTTGTACAGCAGATTCTACCTCCCCTTGTGCTTCTTTATTCCTGGACCACCCAGTAACCATTGGATCTGCTGCGGCAATTGTAAATGTAATGTGCACAGTAAACCCTTGCATTTGAAAAGCATTTAAAATAAACCCGAATAAACATGCAAAGGGGTATCCATGGGCATTAGAGTGCACGGCCAGGGTGTGGTCAGGACACACCTGAAATATAAAAGTGCTAGGTTGGGAACTCACAGAAGGGTGCGGCCCCTATGCAGGCCTCAGCTTAGTGGTTAAGCCTTTAATATGAAAGATTGGATGGAGTGAGACCTAATTCATACAGTCACACTCACTACCCGGATGCCTCAAGCTCTTTAAATATTCAATGAGCCTCAGTGATGCAATATAAGAACTGGTTTGTATTGAGGGTTCTAACTCAAGAATACATGACTAAAAGTCCAGGGCAATTGTATTGAATGTACAGAGCCTACATTCTTGCTTTTGTTGCTAACACAGTCACTACACCAGCAGACTGAGTGGCGTCTGTCAAAGTGACAGGCGCTAGTGGCAGACTGGCTTCTTTTTCAGAAATCCCTTCTGGGGTATTTGGAGCATTTTGCAGTTATGCAGTAGGTTTTCAGACGGACTCTTCAGTTACCTCATTGTGCTTTAGTTCCAGCGTCACACAAAATGCTACAACAACTTTAAGCTATGAATGGTATGAGGATCTAATCTCAGCCTTAACGGGGTCATGGCATCGTGACGAATTTGCCTCTGCACTGATTTACATCTAGCCCCTTTGTACAAGTATTGAAACGATTTTCAAAAGATAAAAAATGCATTTTTATTATTTTGCTTTTTATGTAGCAATGCTATTATGTTCATTTTTTCAGGATAAATTAGATGTTTTTCTATTGAATATTACTGTAAATGCTTAGTAGCCAACAGTCTCATATGTTCCAGCTCAGTATCTGGTTGCAACCCTAACCCCCCCCCCCGCCTCTGAGAGTCATTTTTATAGAAGCCCACAAATATATTGATTCTATCATTTGTAAGATAAAATCACAAATGTTCAAATGAAAGCTGCTACCCCAGGGGTCCTCCTACACACCACCAGCCCAAACACACCTTATGTTTACTTTTGCCATGATCGGGGGAGGGAGGACATCAGGGGGGGGAAGTGCCCAATCTGACCCTGACTGAGCCCGGTATTTGTATTAGGGCATAGGGCTGTTGTGCTGCCAGCCAGCGGCCTTTTGCCTGGTAACTTTAAGGATCGCGACTATTTAGAATTGCTTATTGGAAGGGCATATAAAGTAGATAATAGAGAGCACTCACCCATACTCGCTGTATGCCGACCTTGCTGTCTGTGCTGACACATGCACGCGTTTCCGGATGAACACGTAGACACTGAATCCTCTGAGCAACAAAATCATGGAGCACCAGGCAGCATTTGGGGTCATATAAAAAGTCCAAATTTATTGAAGAATCATAAAATCATGGAGAGCAAGCCAGAAAACATAGCCCCACGCTTAACGCGTTTCGTGGCCTCACGCCACTTCTTCAGAAGCACCCTATTGGAAGGGCAGACTGACGGAGTCAATAGTTGTGTACCTTTAACATTATAAGATGTTATGTAATGTAATGTATTTTTCAATTCCTGTAATGTTTACAATGGTTATTTACTATACATTATTTATTATTATACATTATTTTGTTGTGTATACCTACTGTGTTGTGAACAAATAAAAGCTGTGGCCAGTATCATCCAAATTGATATTTTATTAACCGGTACAGGTATGGGACCTGTTATGCAGAATGCCCGGATCTGCGGTTTTCCAGTTATTGGATTCCATACCTGTAGTTTAGAAATTGAGCAGAAATGATTCTGTGACTGTGTCATGTTTTCACCAGTCTGCTCAGTGTACGTCTCTTGGCTACTCGTGCAAGATCTTACTCGTGACCAGCTATCAGGCGCTGTGGTAGGTCTGACGAATTAATAGCCTCCCCTATGCCTCTTACTGGAACTTAGAGCCCGAATGGAGACAGGAATAAGTCCAGGTAGAGAGTAACAGAGGTGCCGGTAATAGATGTTCAGCAGCACTTGTATAGAAACCGAGTCGAAGTAGCCAAACAGGGTAAACCGAAAACGTAGTCAAGCCAGGAAAGGTCAGGAAACAGAATCTGCGGTACCGAGGGAGAATCCAAAAGAAGAGTCGATAAACAGGCCAAAATATTCAGGAAACCAATAGATCAGACAGTCAAAAGTTCAGGAACGCTTAGTGTCAAGGCAAGATCACTTCGCAGTGATTTGCAGGCCTCGGCGTCCTTTTACGCGCTGTGCGCATGTGTCAAAACGTGCGCGCGCCCGCGAACCTTCGCCCGCGGACGCGCCGATGCGCAAAAAACGACACGACCTCTCGCGAGGGCGCAAATCAGCACCAGAGGACTGACACTGCCCCCCCTCAAGGCGCGGCCTCAGGACGGGCCCAGGCTTAGCAGGATAGCGTTTGTGAAACAGCTTAATAAGCTGAGGAGCATGAACATTGTTTGCTGGTTCCCAAGACCTCTCTTCAGGAGAATACCCCTTCCAATGTATAAGATATTGTAACTGACCTCTGCGGTACCTGGAATCCAGAATTGCACCTACTTCGAATTCCTCGACCCCTTGGATAGACACTGGCACTGGAGGAGAAGAAGAACGACCAGGAAACGTGTTCTTAACAACTGGCTTGAGAAGAGACACATGAAATACTGGATGGATCTTGAAGGATGCCGGTAACTTCAGCTTGAAAGCCACATTATTGATTTGTTGAGTGATGATAAATGGGCCAAGAAATTTCTGTCCTAATTTCTTGGAAGGACAGTCTAATTTAACATGCTGGGTGGACAACCATACTTGATCCCCTACCTTAAATTCTGGGCCTCCTCTTCTCTTCCTGTCGGCAAAAAACTTATACGATCTCTGTGACAAAGTCATAGCTTGCCGGATCTTTTGAAGGTTACTTGACAAAAAGGCAAGTCGGTCTTGTAGTAAGGGTACTGTTACTTCTCTGGGTAGGTTGGGTAATACCTGAGGATGGAAGCCGTAATTGGCAAAGAAAGGAGTTTCCTTGGTAGAAGAGTGCACAGAGTTATTGTATGAAAATTCAGCAAATGGAAGAAGTTGATACCAATCATCTTGTAGGAAGGAAGTAAAACAACGAAGATACTGCTCAAGGGTTTGATTTGTTCTTTCTGTTTGCCCGTTAGTTTCAGGGTGAAAAGCTGTGGAAAAAAGAAGTTTAATCTTCAGAGACTGGCAGAGTGCTCTCCAGAATTTGGATGTGAATTGAACCCCTCTGTCGGACACGATATCATCAGGAACTCCATGTAGTCTGATGATTTCTTTAATGAAGACCTCAGCCGTAGAGGCAGCAGAAGGAATACCCATAAGAGGAATAAAGTGCGCCATCTTGGATAAACGGTCGACCACAACAAAAATTGTATTAAAACCCTGTGAGGGAGGTAGTTCCACAATAAAGTCCATTGAAAGAGATCCCCAAAACCTGTCAGGGACTGGTAAAGGATGAAGAAGCCCCATGGGTCGTGAACGAGAGAATTTAAAACGAGCACAAGTCTCACAAGAACGGACAAACAGCCTACAATCCTTATTTATCCCCGGCCAAAAAAAAAGTCTTTTAGCTAAGTCAATGGTTTTTTTTGTTCCCAAATGCCCAGACAAAGGATGACTATGAACAAATTGAAGAACCTCCACATGAAGTTTCTCAGGGACAAAAATCCTATTCTTGAAGAAGAGAAAACCATCCTTTTGTTCTAGATCCGGGGCGATATCAGAGGCAGAAGAAGCTTCTTTAACTCTGGACATAAGTTCAGACTGTAACAAAAGGAAGTTTTGTGGTAGGAGGATGGTATGGGTCTGTTCAGGGCATTCACCTTCTTCGGAAAACATACGGGAGAGGGCATCAGCCTTGCCATTCTTGGCTCCTGGTCTGTAGGTAATGTGAAAATTGAAACGGGAGAAGAATAAGGCCCACCTCGCCTGTCGAGGCTTGAGACGTTTGGCTGTACGCAAATATTCCAAATTCTTGTGATCCGAGAAAATCAAAACAGGATGTGCAGCTCCTTCCAACAAATGTCTCCACTCTTCAAAGGCAGCCTTAATTGTGAGGAGTTCCCTGTCGGAAACATCATAGTTCTTCTCAGAGGATGAAAGTTTCTTGGAAAAAAAAGCTACAGGAAAAAGAGAACCTTGGGATCCAAACCTTTGAGAAAGAATAGCACCTACTGCGACCTCAGAAGCATCTACTTCAAGGACAAAAGGCAAAGCTGGATCTGCATGTTTAAGAATCTGAGCCGAAACAAATAATTCTTTCAATCTTTGAAAAGCAGACTGAGCTTGAAGAGTCCAGAAAAAATGCCTAGAAGAGCTGGTTAAATCTGTAATGGAGGCAATGATTCTAGAAAAGTCTTTAATAAACTTTCTGTAGAAATTGGCGAAACCCACAAATCTTTGAACTGCTTTACGACTGTCAGGCGTTGGCCATTCAAGAATCGTCGCAACCTTCTTTTTGTCCATACATATTCCTTGGTCAGAGATGATGAAGCCTAAGAATTCGATGGAAGATTTATTAAATTCGCACTTTTCCAGTTTAGCAAAAAGACCATGGGTCCGGAGTCTGTTGAAAACCCTCTTCATATGTTGAATATGTTCTTCTAACGATGCAGAAAAAACAAGTATGTCATCCAAATAGACAATAACAAATTGATCGAGAATGTCTCTAAAAATATCATTGACGAAGTGTTGAAACGTCGCGGGGGCATTGCAGAGACCAAAAGGCATGGCCAGGTATTCAAAATGCCCATAGCGAGATCTAAAGGCTGTCTTCCACTCATCGCCCTCCCGAATTCTCACCAAATTATAGGCCCCTCGTAGGTCGAGCTTTGAGAATATCTTTGCACCTCGAAGATTTTGAAATAGTTCATGAACAAGAGGAAGAGGATAACGATTCTTGACAGTTATATGGTTTAACTGCCTATAGTCAATGCATGGACGTAAAGAGTGATCCTTCTTCTCTACAAAAAATATGCCTGCCCCAGCTGGCGACGTTGACGGACGGATGAATCCCTTTCTTAAATTCTCATCAATATAATTCTTTAGCACCAGTAGTTCAGGTTCTGAAAGAGGGTAGACACGTCCGAAGGGAATAGCTGCTCCGGGAAGAAGATCAATCGGGCAATCATAAACCCGATGAGGGGGAAGCTTGTCAGCCCCCTTCTCATCAAAAACGTCTAGGAACTCATGTAAAAAGGAAGGTACTGTTGTCAAACGAGCATCACCGGGTGTACATAGGGCTAAGGAAGTATCTTCACAACTCTCAGTGACTAAATGAGTGACACCAACCTTTGAGTCGAATTGCAGAACCCCAGTGCACCAATTTATTGAAGGATTGTGACGTTTTAACCAGGGTAATCCAAAAATAACGGGGAACAAAGGAGAAAAAATGACATTAAATACAATAGACTCTGAATGGTAGGGGTTAATCAAAACATTCAGGGGAATCGTCTCATGTGTCACAGGCCCGGAAGTAAGTGGTGACCCATCGGCCGTTCTTACGGAAAAGGGATCTTGTTTGAGACGAATAGGAATATCATGATTCTTAACAAACTCAGAGTCAAGGAAACAGTCACAAGCCCCAGAGTCAATGATGGCCGAAGCTTTAATTCTTCCTTGGAGCCACTGTAGAGAAATGGGAAGAATTAATGGTGAAATTCCCCTGGATGAAGTGTTAATGGACAAAAAAGACAGTCTTGTTTTACCTGAAGGACGAGTGGGACAATCCTTCAAGAAATGGCCAGACAAACCGCAGTATAGACAGAGATTTAATTGGCGTCTACGAAGTCTTTCTTCAGGTGAAATGGCCGATCTCAGAAGACCAATTTGCATGGGCTCACCCGACTCCACACCAGACGAAGAAGTAGAAAGACGAGGAAGCAAAGGAGCCTTGGGAAGAAGCCAGGAAGAAGATCTTTCAGCACGTCTTTCTCTTAGGCGTTGATCCATCTGAATCACCAGATCAATAAGGCCTTCCAGATCAGTAGGCATTGCTACACGAGACAACTCGTCTCTCAAGGCATCAGAGAGTCCAATACGGAATTGATGTCTTAAAGCCTTATCATTCCACTCTGTGTCTGCAGCGTATCTACGGAAGTCTGAGATGTACTCTTCCACGGGTCGTCTTTCTTGACGAAGACAGCGAATAGCTGCCTCAGCAGATACATCACGTCTAGGGTCATCATAGATTTGACCTAACGCCTGGAAGAAAGTACTAGAGTCATTCAGGAGTGGACTTTGACTCTCCATGAGGCGTTGTGCCCAAGCTTGTGGTTCCCCAGACAGTAGAGAAATAATTACTCCCACCTTGACTTGTTCGGAGGCATAGGTCTGTGGCTTTAAGGAGAAGACCAGGCGGCAGCCATGGAAAAAAGCCCGGAAAAGTTTTCTATCTCCAGCGAATTTTTCGGGCAGCGCCACCTTGGGTTCAGAAAATGCAGGAGCAGAAGCGGTAGGTAGAGCTTGAGACGCGGAAGCTGGAGGAGGGTTGGCAGGAGAAGCAAGATCTTGAAGCTGAACCTGGATCTGTTGATAACCCCCTTGAAGGTCTCGCACCGCCTTGGTGAGAGAAGTGATTTGTTGCACGAGGGCATCAAATGGCTTGGAGGCTTGATCGCCGTCAGACTCCATACTTGGCGAAGTGATACTATCAGGCGCTGTGGTAGGTCTGACGAATTAATAGCCTCCCCTATGCCTCTTACTGGAACTTAGAGCCCGAATGGAGACAGGAATAAGTCCAGGTAGAGAGTAACAGAGGTGCCGGTAATAGATGTTCAGCAGCACTTGTATAGAAACCGAGTCGAAGTAGCCAAACAGGGTAAACCGAAAACGTAGTCAAGCCAGGCAAGGTCAGGAAACAGAATCTGCGGTACCGAGTGAGAATCCGAAAGAAGAGTCGATAAACAGGCCAAAATATTCAGGAAACCAATAGATCAGACAGTCAAAAGTTCAGGAACGCTTAGGGGCCGATTCACTAAGGGTCGAATTTCGAAGTTAAAAATACTTCGAAATTCGACCCTCGGATTGAAATCCTTCGACTTCGAATATCGAAGTCGAAGGATTTAGCGCTAATCCTGCGATCGATCGATCGAAGGATTTTCCGTTCGATCGAACGATTAAATCCTTCGAATCGAACGATTCGAAGGATTTTAATCCAACGATCGAAGGAAAATCCTTCGATCAAAAAATCACAGGCAAGCCTATGGGGACCTTCCCCATAGGCTAACATTGACTTCGGTAGCTTTTAGCTGCCGAAGTAGGGGGTCGAAGTTTTTTTTAAAGGGGAAGTACTTCGACTATCGAATGGTCGAATAGTCGAACGATTTTTCATTCGATTTCGTTCGAATTCGAACGAATTTAACCAATTCGATGGTCGAAGTACCCAAAAAATACTTCGAAATTCGAAGTATTTTTCATTCGAATCCTTCACTCGAGCTTAGTGAATCAGCCCCGTAGTGTCAAGGCAAGATCACTTCGCAGTGATTTGCAGGCCTCGGCGTCCTTTTACGCGCTGTGCACATGCGTCAAAACGTGCGCACGCCCGCGAACCTTCGCCCGCGCGCGCCCATCTCGACGCGGACGCGCCAATGCGCGAAAACGACGCGACCTCTCGCGAGGGCGCAAATCAGCACCAGAGGACTGACACCAGCCATAATTAAATCCTTCCCAATAAACATCACTCACTCCAGACATGGTAACTAATGTTTTTATGGGGATGTACTTTATCTTTAAACCAGTATTTTGGATAATTATATGTAAGTCCTCCCTATCCTATGGGTGTACATAGCCTTTGGAAAAACTCACATTAATATAGTTCCGCAGTATTTATGTATAGCTTTCGCAATCACTGGAGACCTAGTCCCACCTAATTTGCAGCTCTATTTTCTCCCAAATACACTTCCCCAAAATAATAAGTCAGTGGTTATTCTACTAATGCTCATTCTGATATGACATTGAGAGCTGACACTGCATCACCCAATGTACTGCCAAGTATACATAATAGGCATTTATCTTGGCATTTTATTCTGGATTTCTTCCATGGCTAACACTAATGTGGCAGTGGCATTGCTGATATTATCCTTCAAAGCTCTTGAGCTTGGAATAAATGAACTCTGATAAAGAAGTAGCTCTCACCACTGAGCTGTAGCAAAACATATACCAGCAGTTTAAACATTTATAACCTCTCACAAGGTCACAGGTACAAACTTTAAAGGTTAAATTACACAGGAGGATTTTTAGGATGGAGTTGGATTGACAGAGCTCATACTACAAGTTGGACCTAGTTGCATGGGTCGAAAAATAATGGAAGTGGGGTGTAAACTACATGAAAAATTTATCATCCAACATTACATATTTCTCACTGAAATACATTGACAGCTGGATTTGTTTTCGGCTGTGCATTTAGCTAAACATTTCCCATCACTGCTGTTTGACCAACGAATAGAAGCAATGATATCATCATCACGGGGGACAAACAATGAATAACTTTTAAAAATGAGACTGCATACATTCTGTTGAAATAGCAGTGAGGAACTTGGACAACACAGAAGAGTTTAATTGTTTCAAAGGCCAAAGCAAGGTCATGCAACTGAATGGGAGAATGGAGAAGATACGCATGTATGAAGCTGGACAAAAGCACTCATTATTACACCCCAAGGCCGCCTCTGGAACTTTGATTCGCTAGTTTGTTTAATCTGTTTCCAAGTCAATAGTCTCAGTTTGAGATTCAGGCATTAGCTTTGCTTACGGATAATGTAACTTTTTGATGTCAGTTTGTAAACTCACAATGGCAAAAATAATCTGTATCAGTATATTAACGCTTTGAGTAACATGCATCTTAGAATCTATGGCACCAAATGATCACCTTGCTGCAGCCTCAAAGCATTAAAAGAAAACATAGAAGCAAAAACAAACATCCATCATGATGATTCTGGGAGCCACAGTCAGTAAATGTTATCTGTTGATGTGTGATATAAGATAGTAGAATGGGCAAGGAGAAAAAATGTGCTATGTTATGGTGTTTGAAAAAGCAGCAGCTATTGTGAATGCAAAACAAACATTATGGGGGGAATGTAATATGTTTTGCTAGCGCAAAAAAACCTGCACAAAGACACTTGCAAACGTTAGCGACCATGTTTGCATCCTTTTTGACTGATTAAAGACCTCAATGACTTCATTGAAACGTTTGCAAAAATATAGTTTTTGAGAACGTTCGCAGTGGATGGAGTAAAATTTCGCAGTCACAAAACCTTTTTTTGCGACAAAATATTTAACGAAACTCCAGAGCAGGTGTTAACACTAAACCTTTGCTTAGCAAAAATGCGCAATAAATATTTGGCAGCGACAGATTTTACATTGCGTGCAGTGCTAAACATTTGCAAACACGCTATTTTCAATAATGCCTGTGATTTTTAATTACATTCCCCCCTATATGTACAAAGGAGCCCTTTTCTGGATGGCTTTTGGTCATTTAAAGAGAAAAAATGTAATGTGCAATTAAAGGCTGCAATCGGTAATTTTTTTGCACTTTGCATACTGTGTTCTGCCTTTGCTGGAACCTGTAGCCAGCCCCTTGAATTAAAGCACCTGCATTAAGCAGTCATCTCTCCAAGAGGGATAGGCGGTAGTGATGTGTGGGTCAGGAAAAATTTAACCCGCACCTGACCCTAACCCGCAAAACCTTAACCCACACCTGAACCTAACCCCCAAAATGTTGCCATAGTAGGACCCGCACCCAACCTGTACCCACATATTTCTGCTCTGTACATCATTTTTGTGCACGCCTCTGGTTCCAAGAGTAGTGGAGAAAAATACCTACTTAAGTCTGACCCGCACCCAATGGTTGGCCAAATTTCAACCCTATTCCCCCCAACTTGTGGTCAACCCCAGGGTCACCGCAGGTTTCAGGTCAACCCACACATCACTAACAGACGGGGAGAGACAAGTATGCATCTCCTCTTCCGTCCCATGCCCATCCCCTAACTTGATCATCATTTAGAGCTACAGGAGGCTCAGGCCACCAAAGGGTCCTTACCGACCGGTCCCACCAGGGAAGAGCGCTCTCTTATCCTCATGCCAGATTTTTCATCTGGCGTGAGGAGCAGAGCACAGCTTTCCCTGGTGGAGAAGTGCTTGTTAAATGAGCACTAAGGGTAATGCTCCTGTGTCCATTTGGGCTTTAGCATTTGCTTGCTGGGGAATAGAAAATTAGCCCTATTAAGTCTTGGATTTCATTAGCCAGGGTCAGACTGGGCTGGTTGTACATTGGGAAAAAAAACTGATGGGCTCTGGCCTTCATGGGCCAACCCAGACCCGATCCCCAAGGATTCTGCGGATAATTCCCTGCCTATTCAAAGCTGCAGAGGGAAAGAGGTAAAGGGTATGCAGAGCAGGCGGGGGTGGAGGTGGAAGGCGGAATTCAGGAGTGGGCCCTTGATGTTGTGTGCCCCAGACGCATAAGTCCGATGCTGTCATTGGCCCTCTGCATCTACACAAAAATGATACTCCATCCATTAAATAGTGTGCAAATCAAAAGCATTTAAAAGACTTTGACACAAAGGCATTGTGCACATGATTTACAGCAGGAAGAAAATGTTGAGCCCTGTGGTGGGCAAAACATTTTGAGATGCACACAAACCTAGTAGGTTCATGGGAAATGACAATGTCTTTAGTAAATGATCTCCAGAGTATGTATAAGAATTTGCATTCCAAATGAGCTGCCTGCTCAGTCCCTCCGCAGTACACTGCAAGAGCTAATATTTACTCTTCATTCCAAACGTTAAAGCCTTCCTGTGCATGCTATGGGTGTTCCAGTTTGTTTAGTAAAATGAACAAAGCTCAATAGGATTGACGTGTTTGCTTGAGAATTGCGGTCTGTATTTGACTAAACTATTGTTATGTTTGACACTGGAAACCAAACAAAAAAATGTATCACTTGCTTCTTTGTTTGGATAAGACAGGGCACAGAACACATAAGCAACTTGAACTAGATGAGTAGAAGTTATATACACATTTTGTGAAAAATACAGATTTTATTTTTGTGCAAATGTGACATTTCAGCTACCATTGTTATCTGATATATTTCTGTAAAGAAAATACTCATTGTTCTTTTTGTTCTGGGGTTGTGTAAAGCGTGTTAATATTGTAGTTGGTGGCACGAGGCCGGCCTCATGTTACACTCAGTGGATAACATATCGGCATTAACTCAGGTACATGTGTTGTGTGTATGAGGGCTTGGTGTTACTGAGGCTCAGAACAGTGAGACATTATTAACAATTTATTGGCTTGCAGAAATTGACGTAGAACGTTGGGTGGGTAGTCTGGCATGTGTCCCCTTTTCCCTATTTTGTTCAGTAACAAGTTCAATAGGTTAGCTCCAGGTAACAGAAGCATTTAACAGATATCTTTGCTCAATAACAGGGGGAGAACTAATTGTGTTGGTTCAGTAACTAAACTGAAAAGAACAGCAATTAGCTTGTGCACTTAAATTATATCAGACAAATAGGGGTATATTTATCAAAGAGTGAAGTTAATAGTGAAGTTCCGCCACTAGAGTGAAATTCTGCCACTCTCCATTCATTTCTATGGGATGTTTATAGGCGTATTTATCAAAGGGTGAACTTTCACCCATTGATAAATACGCCTTTCAAAATCCCATAGAAATGAAATGAATTTCACTCTAGTGGCGGAACTTCACTATTAACTTCACTCTTTGATAAATATACCCCTATTTGTCTGATATAATTTAATTTATTGATTAATTTACCCCATAGTTTCTTTATGTGACTGCTTTAAAGGAACAGTAACACCAAAAAAAAGAAAGTTTTTTTTAAAGTAATATAATGTCCTGTTGCCCTGCATTGGTACCACTGGCGTTTTTGCTTGAGAAAACTACTATAGTTTAAATAAACAAACTGCTGTGTAGCCATGGGGCAACCATTCAAAGCTGAAAAAGGAGAAAAGGCACAGGAGATAATAGATTAACTATGTAATTCTTCAGAACGTATCTGTTATCAACGTGTATCCTGTGCTTGAATGGCTGCCCCCATGGCTACACAGCAAATTGTTTACATAAACTCTAGTTGAGTTTAAAGCAAACACACCAATTTTACCAGTGCAAGACATCTGTCCATTATATTGTCATTACTTTAAAACAATTTTTTTATTTTTTTTATTTTTTTGGGGTCACTGTTCCTTTAAGTACCAGACAATCAGTTCATATATAAGCCATATTCCATTAATGTTTGCAGCAAAAATCTCTTTTAGATACCTTTTAAAGAGCAGCAAGACAACATTTAGCAAATTAGGCAAGGCAAGAAGTCCATGCTTGCGCTTCTATAATCTATGTTAAATCTGGTGCTCTGTGCAGAGGCATTTAAAGGGTGGTTCAAGTTTGAATTAACTTTTAGTATGATATAGAGTGTGATATTATGACACAATTTGCAATTGGTTTTCTTTTTTTATTATTTGTGGTTTTTGAGTTATTTAGCTTTTTATTCAGCAGCTCCCCAGTTTGCAATTTCAGCAATCTGGTTGCTAGGGTCCAAAATACCCTAGCAACCATGCTTCAATTTGAATGAGAGACTGGAATATGAATAGGAGATGGCCTGACTAGAAGGATGAGCAATAAAAAGTAGCAATTTGAAAGCTGGAAAGAGTCAGAAGAAGAAGACACATAATTCAAAAACTATATAAAATAAAAAATAAAAACCAGTTGAAAAGTTGCTCAGAATTAGCCATTATATAACATACTAAAAGTTAACTCAAAGGTGAACCACCACTTTAAAGGAGAAGGAAAGTCTTTGTGCTCCTATCTGCAGAAAACTGCACCAGCCCGGGGTTATACCAGTGAGCACCACGGAGAGATCTTCTTCCGAGAGCACCATTATATTGCAACCCCCTTACTCAGCAGGGCCCTTGCAAAGGTTTTGGAGAAAGCATTTTGTAACCTGACCACCTGATCACTTATTTAGGTGCCAGTGGTTCCTTACCATAGAAGGAATTTATGGAAGAACAATAATTAAAGTAAGTACACCAATCGGGAGTAAATTGAATGTCTAGTGATATAGAAAAGAATTGGCAGTTTCACATCAGCTCCATAGGATGTGCATGTGAATAAGTAGTCCTCAGGAATATTCAGTGGAATTGATCCCTTCCAGTGGAAGCATTTTAGGTGTAAAAGATAGCCTCAGTCCTTTCCAGCTGTGGTCTCAACACTAAGCAGGTACTGTTTGGAGAGCATTAAGTTCACATTACTTATCCTTGGTGGAGTGAAATACTTAACTTACTAAGCTTTCCTGTCAACTCACAACTCCCAGAAGTGTGCTATGGCAATAGCTGCACTCCTCCCCCAATGTATTTTGCTCACAGGGTCCCTACTCTGCAATATCATTAAGATTCTGGGTCACCTTTGGGCTCAGAGCTTGGTACCGGGCCTTCTGCTCCAGCCTTCCAGCACATCCACCCCTGCTACTAGGTGGAAACCAAAAAGTGAGCCATGTGCTCCCTCCTCTTGTAGAAACTTGGGATATCATTTACTAACAATCAAATTTAGATTTTTTTCCACAAATCTCTTAAAATTTGTGATTTTCCTATATATTTTAAAAAGCTCTTAAAATTCTAAATGTATTGCATAAAAAACAGAAAAACCGCTAATGCAAAACTTCTCCAGTTAAAAGTTGTCGAGGTCCTATAGAAGTCAGTGGGAGCTGCGCTGATCCTATTGGACCATTTTAAAAAAATTCGGACCTTTAGTAGTTTTTCTACTAAAAAAAATTAGCTCTAAAAATTGTAAATGTATTGCATAAAAACCAGGAAAACCACTAATGCAAAACTTCTCCAGGTAAAAGTTTTCGAGGTCCTATAGAAGTCTGTGGGAGCTGCGCTGATCCTATTGGACCATTTTAAAACAATTCTGACTTTTAGTAGTTTTTCCGCTAGGAATGATCCAAAAGGGTAGCGGTATTCGTATTTTTTAGTGCATTATTTTCTGTTTGTACTTTTTTTATTCATAACTTCCATGACTTTCATAGTTTTAGAGTTTGTGAGTTTAGTCGTAGTCAAAAACCACTAAAATCCGACCTTTAATAAATAGGCATCCACAGACAACAACAGGTCACTCTACCCCTGGGCCAACTGGTAAACTTCCCTCCCTCAAGGCATAGATTAAAGACCAGGGTCTTCCTGAGAAGCAGGTAAGTTAAACTTTGGGTCTTCTGTAGTACTTTTGAGGTGTTTGAACTGTGAACCATCGTCATAGACATTTCTCATTCAAATGTGTAAAATCAGCCAAAAATGCCCCATGTGAATTTTGGGAGGTAAATGATCATCAATGGCTTGCTTTGTAGACACTTGAGTAAATGCAAAAAACCTTAAAATACTCTCGAGGAACTACATTTTTTCAGGAAATAGAGGAATATTAGCCTTGCTTTCTGGGCTCCAAAAAATACCATGGGTTAAGCACCAATTAGCCTGGGCCATAACTTGATGAACCTTGGGCCAGACAATATTCCAAAGAGATATATTTTTTGTATTGCTTCCCTTTGTATTGTCGAATTTGGTGTGTTTATTTCAAATGTAGTTTTACAAAAATGAACCTGGCTGGTTAATCTTCCTGTGTCCAATTAGTACAGTAGTTTTAGGCTATATTGAGGAGTGCAGAGTGATCAGGAATTTTTACTGCCAAGGCAAATCTCACACACAAACGCCAAGTATTTCTCACAACAAATATCCAGCATTTTTGGAAGGACTATGTGGCAGCCTGATAGGTAAAAGATTAGGGTCGGAATGTAGCAAATTAATGATACCTCCTATAACAACAAGGAGACAGATGTAACCTTCCACGGTTTAAACTGGTGGAAGCATTTACAGTAGCCTAGTTGACAAGTTCATGCAGCTTGCCCAAGTGATGATTATAATGCAGGTTACACACACAATACTGGTTCTGAAGTGTCTGGATAAATGATGTAGCCCATACAATTTTATCAGGGCAGAATTGCAGAACTTAAACAACAAAGCCAAAAGGGCTACTCATATTTTTGTATAATCTTCCCACTGTCATTGGTCCTTCTGCCCCAGGTCTCCCATAAGCACTACTGTAGGGTTACCTGTCAAACTACAAATAATTATATCTCTTTTTGTTTTAGTGTGCTGCTGCAACCTATATACAGGTATGGGACCTGTTATCCAGAATGCTGGGGACCTGGGGTTTTCCAGATAATGGATCTTTTTGAAATTTGGATTTTTATACCCTAAGTCTACTAGAAAATAATGTAAACATTAAATAAACACAACAGGTTGGTTTTGCTTTCAATAAGGATTAATTATATCTTAGTCTGGATCAAGTACACAGTACTGTCTTATTATTACAGAGACAATAATCATTTTTAAAAATGTGGATTATTTGGATAAAATGGAGTCTATAGGAGACAGCCTTTCTGTAATTCAGAGTTTTCTGGATATACACGTTTCCAGATAACAGATGCCATACCTATCTAAAGCTTAGTGCACTGGCAGTTAGAAGAGAATTTGTAGTTGACCCAGTTCATTTTTTTGTCACACTTGAGAAAGGGCCTTGGTGCCCGAAACATGTTGTGTGGATACTTAATAAATCCTAAATGCAGTTATTCTGCAAACAGCGTGTGATTCCCATACTTTGACAAAACCGTCATTTTTAGGAATTGTGCCAGCAAACAAATATCAGAGGGAGAGGTTTCACTGAAGGCAAAGTGAAGCAAAGGAACTTAATAACTTCTGTTCTTCATATGAAGGTGGAAGATAAGGGCACAGAGCAAGCTCTTTTCTGCAGAAGTTGTTCTATTACAACTTCCAGATGTTAAAGTAAATAAATCATGGTATTCTTGCTACACCTTTACCTGTAATACTCTGAATAGGTGTTGTTGCTGGAGGTGGCAGACCTCATATGACAATCAGTATGTCCTGATAAAAAAATTGTAAAATACAACTTAAAGCTGGCTACACAAACATATTCTCAATTAAGGAACTTAAGGGAAGATTTATCGAGGCCTTGCTGCAAAACTCAGCAGTATATATATTCTGAACCTTTAGGTCCATAAATACATTCTGTTGACCTAACCATGGAAGAGAAATAAGAAACAATGATTGGAAGCCCCATTTTTTCAAGCAAATTTTGCCCCCCCCCCATACTGTCTCTAGTCATTTCCAGTCTTGTAGATACTTAAAGCAAGGTCCTAACATTTCTCTAATTTAGAATTTCATGAGACCTTTAACTTCCGCTGCTGATGCTGGCATGTGTTTTGCTGAAAGGAAACATTATACTCTGATACCTATTAATTCAAATATAATATACCCTATATCCAGACTACGTTCATCTCTAGATTTCTATGGTCAGAATGATATATGAACATGATATTCATGATAAAATATAGCAAAAGTTCACAAGTGGCTCACACAATATCTCCTTTCCCTAGATGTCTCAAGAAATCACACTAAAAGGCACCTAGAATATGACATTGCCCTACCACATATATTTTAGCCTTTGTGTAATTAGTCTGTGGAGAGTGCAGCTTTGCATTGTATCCTGGGACTTTTTAACATCCTAAATTGCTCTATATAGGTGTGAAATATGTATCATATATACCATTCTTCTTAAATTCAGTGCTGAGGAATATATTGTTAAAGGAGAAGTAAATCTTAAAAAAGAAGTAGGCTAGAAATGTTGTACATTATGTTTTGGGCTTCTGTACTAGCATAAGGTACTCAGACCTTTAGCAGTAAATATCTGTGTCTCCAAAGATGCCCCAGTAGCTCCCCATCTTCTTTTCTACTGATTCGCTGCACATACTCTGGGCTGCTGTCAGTTACCTGGGATTAGGGACCAACTCCCAATATACTGCATATACAGAATATAAATGTCAGCATTGATTCTGGACCTGCTGCCCCGTTGCCTCCCCCTCTCCTGCTATAAAATATGGCATTTCTAGCCATATATATATTTTAGGCTTTAGTTCTACTATGTAAGCAATGCAATGTGCAACACCTCAGGTAACATACTGTACAGTAATTCCTTCCTTGTATAATGTTCATAATGGAACAAGGCAACAGTAATGTTGCATAAGCTCAAGTTGCATGAATGGAATTTCCCACAATGAACCTTCTGACGGAATGCACCATCATATCAGTCATCAATCACCTAACTGATTGACATTTCTTCTGTCCAGCACATTCATCTTAATGAGGTATAATTTCTGTTCAATAAGTCAGATTGTCATAGTAGGTTACAAAAAGAGTGCACACCCTCATAAAACATTTACCTTGCAGGTCTCACAAACTGTGCTGCTGGCTATTTCTTGCCTGTATGTGACAGCTAGGTAATTACCTTATTTTCTGAAAAGTGTGTAAGGCTCTGTCACTAGGCTCCCATCCCCAAAGCAAACAGTAGCAACACAGGAGGCTAGGGGCTACTATCTGTGCCTAACCACTCCAGTAACCATTAGCTTGTGCTAGAGCACTGCTGTCCAATTGGTGGCCCATGACCCCATGTGGTCCCCACATGAAAGTCAGCCTGCTGTGACTACTTACATTGCATTGTTTAGTCTTAATTTCAGATTTTAAACTCCTGCATTGTTTACACCTGTAATACCTCTATTGTTCACACCCATAAAGCCCTGTACTGTTCACACCTCAGACCCAGACTAAAAGTGCACACATTGTTCACCTGTTCACACTTCAGACAAACTGCTGGAGGGGCACCAGCACTGTATGTAGGACAGTATGAACTGTTCATCGTAGAGTGGTCCTGATAGGTTTCCCTGTCTCCTTCTGTATTCTGCCTGCCCTATGCTCTCTGTGTGTGCCATACTCTGCCTTCTCTATGCTCTCTGTGTGTGCCATATTCTATCTGCCCTACGTTACCTGTGGGATGGGAGCCTAGGAGCCTGGTAGGGTTTGTTAGCATTTGTGCTCTTAAGGTGTTTGATCATGTGCTGGGGTGCACTTTGTTATCCCCCTTGGAAGATGGAGGCATATGGATTTAAGGGTTTGTTTTAATATGACTTACATTTTTCACATATGAGTGATATCGCTGCAGTGAGCAACAACCATTTGATTTTTTGGTGTGCTACCACCATTAATGTGGTAACGTGGGTGTGGTTTAAAGTGGGTGTGGTTTAAAACAGGGAGTAGTCAAAACTGGCTTCCATTATCAGCCCTCTACCACGTAGGCCAGAAAAATTCTGGTCCTCGTTACCACAGAAGTTGGAGAGCACTGTGCTAGTGAATTGTGTTATGTAATCAAATATTCCCTTATGGAAAGCAAGGGCCATTTATTATGATAGGGGTGTCCAGACTATCCCATGTGGGCTCTACTGGGCTCCACCCAGTGATTTTACCTTTCCTTCTACTTTAAAACAATTCACATTCCCCTCCCTCCATTTTTTACTTTTAGACCCCAACACAGGGCTACCTGCTTCTCCCCTACTGCATCACTGCCAGTTGGATACCTGGCCTACAAACTGTAGGAATGATGGCTGATGGCCATTTCTGGCTGCATCACATCCATTGTCAGGATCTTTTATGGCAATGGAATCCTGGACCAGATCAGCTTCTGGGGTGCATGCTGCTACAGCCACCAGGGTCCCAAACATCAGAGCAAAGTTTACATACAGTGACTGGGAAAAAAAATTGTGAAATTATGAAAATTTGCAGATTTGAATTTTTTTCACACACAATGCGTTGAATTCAATTGATATTTTTTGTGGTGTTCTTTCTCACCTGGTATTCCACAGTGAAACTTTTCGCTGCAAAGGCACGCCTTCTGAAAAATTTCACTCATCACTAATGGTCAGTCATGGTGGCCACCAAGCCCATTGTGTGGCTCTGTAAATTAGCCAAATATAGGGGACCCCTGGAGTTTTAGGCTAGAGTAACATGCATCAGATAGTGATTTGTGAGCTGGGCCACAGGTCAGGAGGGATCAGACCAAAATCCACATAGGTTTGCTGGGTCTTGGGTAGTTTTTGGCTGAGCTTGTTCTTCCGCTTTCCCTGCCCATGACCTTACTCTGCTGGTTTTCACCTCCAACAGTCTCTATTTATATCAATAATGAAACTGTAGTTTAGGGTCTGCAAGTAGAAATAAGTAACTCACCACACGGGTACGCATTTCGCGGCTGTGGACGTAATAAACTTCACTTTGATATTTATCTGCCTGGTGGAAGATTGCCTTCATTGAGTGCCTGCTCCATAAATTCTCTATTTATAGGCATGCACCGGCCTGCCCCTTCCCTTTGGGTAGGGTTTGGGTTGGGAGGGCTCAGGTTGGGGTTGGGTGCAGGTCATTATTTTGTTGACCAGCATATCAATAGTAGTGGATCTCAGCCTGAGATTGAGAATCCATTCCTCCTCAATTTGATGTGCCTGCACCCTAATACATTGCCTTGGGTGCAATTAAAGGTGACAGATTTTGGCACTGAAACAAAAGATTTCTTATTTTGTGCTGAAAGCCATCACTTCTGCCTGCACCCGAGCCAAGGCAATGTATTCAGGTGAAGGCACATGAAATAGCACAGTTGAGGCGGAGGAGAGAATTCTCGGCCATCATTTTTCTACAGGCTGAACTCCGCTAAATGTGACCCTAGCCTTACCCACTGTCAATTGGTAAAGGGACAGCCCCCTGCAGGGTCTAGTTCCCTTCAGGTTTGAAAAAATACATATTGCTGAATTCAAATAACACCAACTGCCCAAATAAAATAATCGACCTACAGTTGGGACAAGTAGCAGTAGTGTGTTATGATTGTTGTAGCAGTGATTGCAAAAGCAACAAGCCAGAACCCTAAGGATAGTGTCATATATGGCAAATTTACACTGCCTGCAAAAATGCCACATGTACTGCTAACAATAGGGCTCTTACTAAATGTAGGTAAAATTGTGAAATTATTGGGTACATGTAAATGCTGCGCCCAGAAGAACATTAACACTGCATGTTTGTGTCTTTGTTAAAATGAACTTTAAACATTTTCTGTTTCAAAGTGATTGAGATATTTTATCTGTGAATCTATTGTTTTGTCTCCTTGGTAAGACTGGATAGCAGAGTGGGAGAGATTACAAATGTTAAAACCAACGCAAATATCCTGACAGCCAAGGGCAGAGGGCGTGCAGGTCTCAGTGGGTCACTATGTGTCAATACCTATGGCAGGCGATGCAGAGATAGCATATGGCTTGGTCCGTTAAATGGAAACAATACCTGCCGACTGTATCTACGTAACGTTTGCACTCACATTGTTTTTCTTTTAAATGTTCAATAAAACACAATGGCATCAATTACCCTGCGCAGACAAAGGGGGTTATGTAACAAGAAGCCCAAAGTTTGTTGCAGATCTTGCATCCCATGACAATCAGGTGCCTATTTCACACAACGGTAAATGCTGCTTGTAGGGCTACTAGAACTGGGGAACACTTTGTGCCCGTTATTACACAGCTCCCTCAATAAATCTGCTTTACCATTGCCAACTAATCTCCAGAAATTATTTTCCATCGGCAATCAGGTAAATTGCTGGTGGGAAAACATACGCATCACTTCATTTTTCCCAAATTTGTAAAAACAAAGCAATGATTCTCGAGTGATTCTGGGTGCTCGCATAGAAAAGCACTGATTCAAGCGTAGGGGCTTCTTTTACAAAGTTAACCATTTTTAACGGTTTAACATAATGTATAAATATATGCAGAGCAAATATTATGTTTAATGCCCCATGACACATAATATAAATGCAGAGCCAACATTATATTTTATGCCCCATAACACAAAGTATAAATGTAGAGCAAACCATGTTTAATGCATACTGAACTTGCCACATAATGCATTCAGTGTTTTACTTTAATCAAAACTAATATGTATTGAGAATATATTACTACAAGGTTCATTAAACGCCAGCTGGCCGGTTAGATTATCCGAATTTACCCCACTACATACCACTACTGCGCACACACTCCATAGTGTAAATGTACTGTATGTTGTGATAGTATAATGACTTAAGCGTACCCAAATTCTAAATATAATGGATGCCTAAAAGTCTCCAGCTAATGAAAGGAGCCTTTCTACTGTAGAGTTAAGCTGGTATATATTTGCAAACCAAATTAAGTGCAGCCAGACCAGATCAGCTAGTGATGTGAACGTCACATGTATAAAAAAAACCAGAAGAGGAATAATGTAGACAAATTGTACAGTTTGACCGATTTCAGCGCAGTCCGACCAATCCATCAAATTATCGTGCGGTTAGTGGGATTCAAACGTTCGAAAATCTTACGATTTTTCGGCCGACATCTGTCACGAAATTGATCGGCCAGGTTAAAAAATCTTTGTCGGTCCCAGTGCAATCTATCTATGTTTGCAGGGCCAAGCAGGCAGCTCCCTTTTGTTTTCCTGGCAAATTGGTCTTTTTAGTTGATGGACAATTCGTATGATCATACGGTCGTTTCGAGATAATCGTGGTCTCGCGATGATCGGATCTTTTAAAAATCTTTACATCTATGGCCAGCTTAAAGGGGATATTTATCAAAATCCGAATTTATCTCATTATTTTTTGAAATATACTCTGACCAAATCCGCACAGGTTATTTCCCTTTATTTTTCAATACATTTTCCAAAAAAAATTCCAGTGCGGGAAAAAACTGTACAAAAAATTGAACGAAAATTCAAATCATACAAATTTTTCAGATTTTCCGCTAGAAAACTCAGATTTCTTTGGGATTTTTGCCCAAATATCACAACATCTTCGGATATTTGCACGAAACCTAGCGCAAATCAGGGTACCTTTCGGGACTTCTCCTATTGACTTATAAACAACCTCGGCAGGTCTGAGATGCCAGATTTTCGGATTCTGACTTTTTCCATCCTCGGGGTATAATAAATCACAAAAAATTTGAGTTTTTTGCACTAAAAATTCAGATTTTACAGTTCGCATTCGTAATGCAATAAATAACACCCTAAAGGGGGAGTGTAACTGAAAAACTATTCACAATGCAAAAAGTTATGCCTTTGTGCGAACAAATTTTGCTTTGCGCAAATCCGGAAACTGTTTAGGGACCACTTCCGACAATCGAATTTTATAGTTTGCGACCAATGGGCATTAAATGTAATAAAACTTACTGAAAAAGTCGTTATGTTTGCTCCAAAAGATTAGGACACCTTCAAGCACTTCTTATGAGTGCGCAATTAAAATTTCGCAAAGCAATAACAGTTTAAGGAACAATATTACATTGCGAGATGTGGATTTTTATTCTTATTGGTGCAAATTGTTTTTCTCTTTGCGACTTTAATTACATTCCCCCCTAAGTGTTGCACATATTTTTGTATGCATGCCTAAAATGTGCTTTAATAAGAGGAAAGTGTATACCTTGCATACATTATTCTGTGTTTGGTTGATGAAACGTAGGGAGACTGTGACATATTACTCTCCCATAAACATCATGTTACGGGGTGAACCCTTGGTCCCTCCTTGGTGCCTCACCTGACAGATTGCTACTTTTGCCCCTCCAGCAAGTTAACACCCACAAAGCATTTTCAGAGGGAGGGCCACATTTGGGCCTGGGACATGTACCCCCCCTAACCAGGTACTGGGCACTTGGTACCGACCCGTGTAGTTTCCACAGCTGGTGAGCTGGCCACCTACTCCCTGATGGAGATCTGTTATTAGTTCTACATCACCTAAGGGAGGGAAGCTTCTGTGACCAGGGCCAGAACTAGGAGTAGGCAGAGAGGTAAGTGTCCAGGGCATAATGGTGGGAGGTAGGTTCCCACTTCCTCTAGTTTCGTAATCTCAGGGTCTCTGTGTGTGATTAATGCTGGGGCAGGCTCTTGTCGTGAGAGCCCTCAACCTTAGGCCAGTACTGTCTGTGACTAATTTCATTAGATATCATTTATTGCTCATACCCCATATATAATATATGGCACAATATTTTCCTGGGTGCAGTAACCAATAGCAACCAAAGCAGTTTTACAAGTGTGACAAGTAAATGCTACCTAGTTGCTATGGGTAACAGGAACTGAGCAAACACTGCTCCGTATATTACATAACCCCCATATCACTCTTTTTAGGTTTATTATTAAATAATGATAATTGCATGCTGAGTGGTAACTACTAATATTGAGATTCTGATGAGTACATTCAGCCTCATGTTTATCAGAGAACACAGTGCCCTCATGTGGTGAAATTCGGACACAATTTACTGGGTCCCCCCCCCCATATAGCATCTTCTCTCAACTCCGGCAGCTTGCATAGTGACACCAAAACGCAAGCTAATTACCTTGCATGTTGACATGAATCAGGTGTGAGTTACAGATTTTTCAGAGTGGGGATGACATGAGGGTTGCATTAGCACAATTAGATTGATGCAAGCCTATGCCAGATATTTATGCAGCTCACTGTTTGAACCAAGGAATTACAACCACATCTAGGGGTTAATATCAGGATTCCTAGTGTCAATTGGCATACTCGTGCACTATTCCTTTACAGCAGGATACAGTTCAACTATATGAGGGTGTTCAGGGTGCAAATACCCTCATATAGTGAATTGTGTCAGTACATGCAATAACTTAGCATTTTAGTACACCACACTTGCAGTTACATTTGTAAGTGAGGCTTTCATATACAATTTGTTTTGGATACAATCTTTCCTAATGAGGTTCAAAATGTAAAACAGCAATGTTTCCAGATGCCATACTTGCCAAGTGCCAACTCTTTAAAATTACGTTTTCACCCAGCCAGCTACTGTATGTCCTGGGCAATTCCTTTCTTAACCATATTTGGGTAAGCCATACCCCTTGGTGTCTGTTTGGGACCATCCTGGCAAATTTAGTTGAGTTTGCAGGTATGGCTGGCTTAACAGTACTGACTTCAAATGGATGAGCCTGGGTGTCGAATATTTGAAACATCAGAGCAGATATCAGCAGCACACCGTGGATATGAATAAACGTGAATTTTATTGCATCAAATCATTTCAAACAGGGCAACGTTTCGGGCCGCCCGGGCCCTTTATCAAGCCTGAGGCTTGATAAAGGGCCCGGGCGGCCCGAAACGTTGCCCTGTTTGAAATGATTTGATGCAATAAAATTCACGTTTATTCATATCCACGGTGTGCTGCTGATATCTGCTCTGATTGGATAATTTGGCCCTGTAACAGGCGTGGGTCCTTCAGTACAGCACCTGGTACCGCAAAGGTATGTGTTCGAGGTTTTAAGCTCTCTACCTTGGTTTCTGAATATTTGAAACATGTGAAGCCTTGTTGGAAAAATGTTGGGAGCACCTGGTATAAAGTAAATTGTGTGGGCTGCCCTGAAAGTGGGTGGGATTGAGGAGTTGGTTTGGGGTACACTTTTTAATAAATACTTATTATTATATCAGGAATGCCAGAAAGTATGGTATAAATGCTTCTGAATAAAATGAAATATGTTTAATTCACAAGCAGAGAATCATGTAATGTAATAAAGGTGACGATGGATCTTTTTCTAACCTTTCTGTGAGTTTAAGGTGGTTAATGTCGTATCATCAATGCACAATATGTTAGCGCTCTATAAATACATGTTATTAATAATAATAATAACAATAATAATAATAATAATAATAATAGAAGAAGCGTTTAGGTAGGCATGGGGTTGTAGCACCCTCTGCTGGCCAATCACAATAATAAAGACATATTTGCAACTAGCCCATAGTTCATGATCATTGCTCCCAAAAAACTAGCCCCCAGTTTGGATTTTGCTACAAGAGTTTGTGTTCAGCCATCACAAGAAATTTAAACAGGTAAAAAGGATGTGACGTTGGCAGTGTACGTCACATCCTTTTTACCAGTTTAAATTTCTTGTAACAGCTGTTTTAAATTTCTTGTGTTTTAAATTGTACCTATGATTAAGTATCTTCGGATACAAAACGCGTTAGGACCGTTGTTTTAGCTCGTTTAGAATAAAGTTTCTTTTTATCGGCACTGACTGGCTCCTGGAGTGCGTGTATTTTTCTACAAATATCGATATTACTCCCCAAGCCATGGGCAGTGTCAGCCTGGGACACCAGGGGCCCACCCAAAAACCTTTGACCAGGGGCCCACCAATTAATCTTAGACCAAGGGCCCACTCTTAGTACTATTTTTCTTCCTCTCCTCACTCAACCTCTATTCTCCTAGTCTCTTTTCTTTACATTCTATACTTTATTTTTCCAGCTATTTAGCCTCTTTGTTCTCATAAAAATAGGGAATGGCCATGAAATAGGCCAAATGTTTAGCAGAATGAGGGCCACACCTGGGCCCATCGGGACTTTTCCTGGTATCCCAGTGGACCAGTCCAACACGGGTTGCCATCGGTGACTGTGGTACATTCACTGCGGATAATTTTCACTATATGCTTTAGATGTGTTAAGGCTGCACCTGAACGTGATAGCCCTGGGGTTTGCACACCAGGTCCAACTTTGCACTGGGTGAGCCACATTTGTAAATTTTAATTTCTGGTAACAGAATTAAATTTGTCAGCTATCAGACATGTTGCCAGTAGGTGTCACTGTATTGTTTGCTCGTGTATCTAAAATTCACCTGTCGGAGCAAAGTTAAAAATACAAACATCCACTCTTTCTGGGGGAAAGAATTGTGAATTCCAAAGCTTGATATAAAGGTCCGGAGGGGGTTGCTTCCCCCTGGGATCTACAGGGAACTGCTACAAGCAAATATTGAGACACAATAAATCCTGCATAGGGGTTAGTTCCCTAGGGAATCCTCCGGTACTTTCTTAGCTAGGATTAGTCTGCTTGTGTCATAGGAGTGTCTAGGAGGGACTTCCAGACCTTCCTTAGGACTTTGGATCCCACCTAACCGCCTAGTGGTCTCGTATATTCTCCCCCTGTATCCCTCCACTATCCAATAGTGGTCCGATACCTTCAGGGTGATACCTCTCCACTCTTCCAGGTTAGGTTCTTTTTATCCAAATCCTGGCCTGAAGCCTTGGTGTCCTTGTTACTTAGTCCTAAACTGTCACTGGTTCCCTCACTTACGGAGTGTCCATAGGGAACGAATTCCACTTCCTCCTTGAGGCCACAACTGCCCTTACTTAATATCCTCACTATCTCGTGCACCTAGTGCTCGCTCACTTTTCATCTTTCCTGTTTTAACTTCTCCTATCTACTGTTTTGGGTCTCCACCTTCCCAGCCAGGTGATGTTGCTTGGGCCATGCCCTCCCATCAAGAAACTCACCTAAGCAGTGCACCTCCTTTTATAACGCTATATGGGGCAAATTCACGAAGCGCCTAACGCTAGCGTGAATGCGCCAGCGTAGCTCATTTTCGTTAATTCGCTGATTCACTAACGGATGCTGGAGTAAATTCGCTAGTGTTACTTCGCACCCTTACGCCTGGTGAATTTGCGCAACCGACGTAACTACGCAAATTCACTAACGCTACCTTTTACGCCAGACTTCCTTCGCCACCTCAGACCAGGCGAAGTGCAATAGAGTAGATAGGGATTGCTTCAAAAAAAGTTAAAAAATTATATAAGTCACAAAAAACGCTGGTGGTGATAGGCTGAAAAAGATCGAAATTTTTTTTGGGGCTACCCTCCTTCCCCCCTACATTTCCTAACTCATGGCACCTTAACTATACAGTGGGCACATGTGTAGGGCAAAATAAACATTTTATTTGCTGTTTTGAAGGTTTCCCAGGCTTGTGTAGTGCTGCTACATATACCTCCATTCTAACTTGAATTTGTCGCCGTATGCAAATTAAGTATCGCTAGCGTAACTTAGCTTTGCATGGTGAATTAACGCTAGCGCAACTTCGCAACCTTACGCTTCCCCTGAGCGCAACTTCGGATTTTAGTGAATTTGCGTAGCGCTGGTGAAAATACGCCTGGCGAAGCGTGGCGAAGCGGATGCTGGCGCAATAACGAATCTTAGTGAATGTCCCACTCTGGTGTCCGGGGTATAAATTACACCTAAAAATAAATTAAAGACTTCTGCCATCTAATGCCATCTAATGGTGATTACTAGAAATTACATCCAACACATTTAAACATATATACATTTTACATACATGCACATTTTTGTCACACAAAAAAATAACATCACCTTCCACCCCCTCACAAGTAGGTCAGCACCTATTTAGTGCCATCAGGGTAGTGAAGCAGCCCAAGCAGGAGTGGGTTAGTGCTCTGGTCGTACACATTTAAGTGACTGGCAACCCAGTATTCCCAGCATGTTGGCCTATGTGATGAGTAGTATTTTTTCTTTAGAGAGGATTCCTGTTCTATAAGCAGTTTTCATTAGCAGACCTGGTTGCGTTAGTCCATAAAGCATTGCTCATATTCTTAAAGGTTAAACTGAATTATTTCCCGTTTTTTGTCATTTTGCCTGATTGCTCATTTTATTGCATTATCACTGTATTACCAAACAGCATACCTTTCAGTTGTGGCATGAATAAATATACCTTCTAAAGAATTACTGGCGCCCATTAAGTTGCATCTTTGAAACACAACAATATTTTTTGGCCATCTCACTATATACAGAGCAGCCCTGAGTGAGTTTCCCTGCTGTGGTCTGAGATGCTCCCTAAATGATGCACAAGTTAAGGGACAACTATGTGCCTCCTCCCACCAGCCTCACTTGGATAGAACTTTTAAAAGGGCTTTGGAAATGTGCCCAAACCAAAGTCTGCGTGTGGTCCGAGATGTACCCTAGCTGGGCATACTAAGGGTTAACCCCCTTCTGGTCTTGTGTCTATCTTAATAGTGCTTTGATGATAAACCTAGATTTAGGGCAAGCCAGGCAGTAAGGACAGGGCCAAGTTAGGGAAGACCTACATGCCTCCCCCACCTTAAAGAGTGCAGAGGCCTCCGGACAGAATGCAGTGTATAAAGTGCAAAACTATGCCCACTTGTAGCCTTTTTTTCAATGTGCACTCTGTGTTCTGCAGCATAAATGACACATTTTACTGTAGCCTCCATTTCCCTATAACATCCAGGACTGTTTTTTGGCATTCCATTATTGTAGTTTGGATGCTATATGTAGTTATACAGATGCCATATGAAGGTTGTGATGTCCTCCCCTTCATCTTCCAGCAGCCGATATTTATTTGCCTGTGAAGTTATTTACTTAGTTTCATCTGCCATAGATTTAAATTTACTATATGGCTCTTTAAGTCCTGCCGACATGTCCAAATACCCCAAAATATCAGACAGGCTATGCCTTTTCAGTTCACTAGAATGTAACATTTTGTCTAATATATACAGTATATTTATTTGTTTTTTAGAATTTCAGTTCTGCTTCAGCATGCAAGAACTGGTTGCACCACTAGAGAGAGCTGTCATCATATAAAATCCCCCTTTGAGTGGTTAAATACTTTGTTTTTAGAACAAGAAACAGTATTATGAAACAAGAAGTCTAAAGAGTTGGATACAGTTGGACACTACAATAGTGTTTGAATTTAGTAAAAAGAAGAAAAGAAAAGCTCATTACTTGAGATATTATTTTTTTACATTAGCATATTAAATATATAAAGTGTATTTTTCCCGGGTTTTGCAGAGAATCAAATGTTTTATTCTGATTATTCATTTAAAGGAAAACTATACCCCCCAAACAATGTAGGTCTCTATTAAAAGATACTGAGTAAAACAGCTCATGTGTAAAATCCTGCTTCATGTAAATGAACCATTATCATAATAATATACTTTTTTACTAGTATGTGCCATTGGGTAATCATTAATAGAAAATTGCCATTTTAAAAAATAAGGGCCGCTCCCTGGGATCGTAAGATTCACTGTGTACACATACAAACCACATGTAAGGTCACATGAGCCAATTAACAGACAGAGTTCTGCCTTTTGCTTCCTCACTTCTTCCTGTTACAGTTAGTGTTGTAGTATTTCTGGTCAGGTGATCTCTGAGGCAGCACAGATAGAGTCACGAAATGGTGGTTCAAGGCAAGAGATGTAAAAGGGCAATATTTATGTAAATATATATTCCAGTTTGGTAAGATTCTTTAATATGTCTTTCAATTTGATATAAACTATCTGTTGCTTAAGTGTTCATTTTGGGGGTATAGTTTTCATTTAATTCATTGCATATCTACATGTCTATTTACTATGGTTTTAGTTTGCCATGAATGGCCTTCACCCATTTTTACCAATGGAAGACTTTACAGGATCCATTGTACAGTAGATCTCAAACATGGACAATATGTTAGAAAAACCAGCCATTGGCAGTAGGGTCCACAGCCAGCCTTTGAGGTGTTGGATCTGTGGGGTCACAAACATCAAATATATATATTGATAATGGTCCTAGAGGTGGACCGAAACATTGACCAGTTTTAATGTAATTTAATAAATTTTTGATTTTTAATTAAAATCCCAGTGTGCACTCATGCTTCCAGGAATAATATATATATATATATATATATATATATATATATATATATATATATATATATATATATATATATATATATATAGTTAGTTAGTTATGGAATCGGCCATCCAAAATGCTCTGGACCTGGGGTTTTCCCTTCCATAATTTGGATCTCCATACTTTAAGGCTACTAAAAAAAATCATTCAAACATTAAACACACCCAATAGGCTTAATTATATCTTAGTGTCCAAGTTACTGTTTTATTACTACTGCTAGAGACTACCTGTGTAGATCTGGCAGCAGAGCTGGTTGAGGGTTAGATTTCGCCCATCACATTGTGTGTGACATCATATGTAGTGGAAGTGATGTCACTACTGATAGCTGGGGGTGCAGTTAGGTCTGGTTCCTAGCAGGGCCAGAACTAGGGGTAGGTGGAAGAGGCACCTGCCTAGGATGTGATGATAGGGGGGTGTGAAGCTTACCAGTATAATCCAGTCGTAGAAGGAGCAGGAGCCGTAGATAGTGAACCCACAAGCGCCTCACACAACCGCTACCCACCTGGAGTGGAACAGGGAGCAGGGTTGTGGAGAGTAGCCAATGAGACGATCAGCGAAGTACAAAAGGATTAGGCAAAGTCGTAGTCAGGAAGTCCGAGGTCAAAAGGCAGGCAGCGAGATTCGTAATCGATGAGACAGGCCGAAGAGTCGAGACAGGCAGAAGAAATCGTAATCCGGGAACAGGCAATGGTCAACAACAGGAATTCAAGAATATAGAGACGCTAGGGTTTCAGTCAAACAACCTAATAACCAGGCAATGCATCTCAGTCTGGATTTGGTTTAAGTATTGTTACTTTGGCGCCAAACTGGCGTCATTACGCTGGCGTCGCGGAACTGATGCCAGCACGTCCATCTCAGGCGTTTTCGCCTGCGTCCTTGCGTCAGCGACCGTTGCCGGCGCCTTCGCGCCTGCGACCGTCGCCGGCGTCCCGCGTCGCGCGCCCGCGCCTGCGCCGAACAGGACGCATGTGTAATTCCTCACAGGGGGGCACTTGCTAGGTACCTGTTAATGGGTCTTTTGTCTACCCCTAGTCACTCCCCTCTGCCACTCTCCCCTTCCTTCCCTCGCCTCTGCCACGCATGCACAAGGGGGAAAACATGGTGGTTGGCCGGGTTGCCTACGGCGCCCGTTTGGCTTGGCCCTGGTTCCTAGGGTTGCATTGGTTCTAAATAAAGCACTGTTGGCCCACCCTTTGTGCAGTTATAAATTGAGCTTTGCTGTGCCTACTGATGCAGAGGATGGAGCTACCACTAACTACAGACCACATGGTAGCTCCAGGGTTCCCTTTACATCCCGTGTCAAAAAAAAGTGTAGAGCACTCGCATCAGCATCAAGTACACACGTCACTCATGGGTTGAACACCAAGTAGACTTGGAAAACTCTTAGTATGTGCACAATTGCATTAGGGGAAACACCTTCTTGTGACCACAACGATTTTGGAAATCTGTGAAAAAACACAGCATTATGGGGAAAAAACATGGGGATTGTGATCTCAATTCTACTTGAGATCACAAAGACTTTATAAGTAATAAGAAGCATACCTTAACAGAAATGAATATATATTTTACCAGAAAAGATAACCTCAATATATTTGCATGCACATGTTTCTTGCTGGACTGTTGGTAATTCTTTTCCTTGTCTGTCCCTTTTACGTTCTTTATCAGTATAAGGGAAACAGCTTATTGACTTGTGTCTGTTGTGGCAAGAAATGTTAATATTTTACTTGGGGGCACAGTTCTGTCCTCCCTATGTATTACCCTGGGGCAGTGTGTAGTTCGACATGCAGCTAAACCTCCCCACAATCCAATAAAGAGACTGAGCTTGGAGTCTGCAGATTTTACTGAATAGGCAAGTGGAATAGATAAAGAGCTGAGTGGAGAGGTGAAACTGTAACAAATACAGAAAGTACAATAAGTATGTTTGCAATGAACAATAATATAAAACATGTAAGAGTACATAACTGCAACATAAACATTAGCTGGTATGAAATATATATACAGTAATTGTCTCTGGGGATACCGGCAGTTGTAAAGGTGTTTTGGTGCAACTTTCAGTCTATTTGCTGACCAGCGATGCTGCCATAAAGGGAGAATGCAGAACTGTGTGCTTCTTCCACAGCATGGTCTTTAAAATAGAGTCCTAACTCCCATTAGGCACTGTTTTAGGTCCCATGTTGGGAGTATGGTCCTGATTCAAATGCAGTTCTGCCATAAGCCATGTGGAGGTGCAGAGCAAATACAGCAAGTGGCCTTGCGCAATTACAGGAAGCATCCAGCACAGGTAGTTCGTCAAAGGAGCAATGAAATATAACAACATGATGACAGCTTATGATGACAGCTTATGCTGGAGACATGACAGGCACAAAGATCTACTCTGAATAGAACGTCGGTCGTGGGTCCTGACCCATAGGTTTAAGGGTGGTGGAAGGTGGAGAGATTAGTCACCCAGCGACAAATATTCTCAACTGCGGCGACTAATCTCCCAAATGCCTTCCTGCCGGCAAGAATGCGAATCGCCAGTGGGATAGCATACAAATCGCCCCCCCCCGAAGTTTCCTCGTGAAGCACCACCCAAAATGCCCTTGCCTAGAACCTAGATACTAGAAGCTGGTGACATTAGGTGTTTTGTCAATATCAACATAGCAGGGTGATCTGTCAGAAATTCCCATCAAAGCAATAATGAGTCTGTGCTGCTGTGCTGATGTCCATAAGGCAAGAAAGGGCCAAATCTTAATTTAGAGAACATATAATGAAAAAGGTTCTGCTAATATCATTGACTTTGTTATAGAGAAGAGACAAAAGGAATGTATAAACTAAACTCACAGCAGTATGTTTGAATTCAGAAAGTCTACCTACAACAAGGAGTAAATATTTACACAATCAACTTAATAGCAATATAATAACATTGGCAGATATTTAGCCCACAGCAAAAAAATCATCCTTACTCAAGGCACTAGATGAATAAAACCCCACTGACATTTTGTTGCTATGGATAACTGTACTGGTGCATATCTTTGCCCTTGTTACTTAATACAGATATGGGATCCGTTATCCAGAAAACCTGTTATCCAGAAAGCTCCAAGTTATGGGAAGGCCATCTACCATAGACTCCATTTTAATCAAATAATTAAAATGTTTAAAAACCATTACTTTTTTCTCTGTACTGATAAAACAGTAACTTGTACTTGATCCAAACTAAGATACAATTAATTATTATTGGAGGAAAACCAGCCTATTGGGTTTAATTAATGTTTAAAAGTAGTAGTCTGAAGGCATGAAGATCCAAATTATTGAAAGACCCCTATTCTGAAAAACTCCAGGCCCGAGCATAATGGATCTTAGGTCCATACCCGTATTCTGAAAATATTGTAGCGGTTATGTAGAAACACAGGCAAATATTACTTTAGTTCAGGGGCATGAGAACTCCATGTCTTAGGTGGAGAATTTCAGTTTAAACTGGAAGTAGAGATTCAACCAATCTAATCTTATTATAAAACGCATCTCAGTTATGTCTGTGCCTTTACAACCCTCTCTGTTGCCTGCTTCTATCATGAACTTTACTCCATAGGCTGCTCATAGTTCATTGTTGAATTCCCTCATCAGCCCTTTTTCAGGGCCTGAAGGCTCCGGTTGGAGTTGAAGACCAAGGAAGAAGCTGTAGGCTCCAAAACACAGTTCGTGGTAACAAGGGGTTAAGAAGGAGAGTAGTCAAATCCAGGCAAAAGGTCAATTCAAACAGCAACGGTTCTAAGTCAGGATACAAGCCGGAATCAAGATCAGGAATTACAATTTAAAATAATAACACACCCAGGAACACAATAGAGTTGAACCTATAATCGGGCAATGACTGCAGGCCTCTGGCGATCTTTATTAGTTGAATTTTTAGACTTCAGCGTCCGTTCTGAAGCTCTGTAGTCCAAAGTCCACTTGGTTCCCCCTGGATGCTGCCATCTTGGTGCTGGCGAGCGCTCCTTACACCCTATAATATCTGCTATTTTGATCCACAATGTCTGTGCCTTATAGAATTCTGTGCTACATCACTATCAATCCTCTATAACAAAGGCACCTTTTATGAAGTACCATCCTATTCCGCAGCGCTTTACAATAGAACATCAACCCCCATATATAATAAATCCATAGCAACCAATAAGATGTTTGCTTTTAAACAGGTGACCTGTAAATGCTTCCTGCTGATTGGTTACTATGGGTTATTGCTCCTGGGCAAACTTAGTGTATTTTATTACATAACCCCTTTTTTGCAAAATGACACAAATACTGAAAAATACAGGAGGTACAGAGGGCTCTGCTCATTGCAGCTTGCACTCTAAAATATTTATGTTTACTGCTCGTCCTGCTTCTTCATTTCACCCTAAAGTAATAGTGTTGTAGTCTATTGAAAACACTGAAAAAAATATATAAATGAACACTTTGAGGCAATGCACTATAAACGTAGTTTTTATTTTCTTCCCAAGCAGGGGAAATGCACTGTACATGTCATGAATACTGCTTACATCACAACACAAACCTGGGCTCATTAATGTTTCAGTACTTCTTAGGTAGTCAAGAGAATTAATAGATAGAATTACAAAGTGACTAAAAAGTAACCAGAGCCTGTTTGCTCCACTGACTCCCCTCATCCTACCTGGGAATAACTGAGAGGAGTAGACAGGATCTTTACAGTGCAAGGTGAGACCCTCTTTTAAATTTTATCTGTGATTCTAGAAAGTATAACATTATTTTTGTTTTGTAACTATATATTTAGGATTACTTTATTTCTGTCTGTTATCTGCCTATGATATATATTGACCTCTGCAGTTGCTAAATAGAAGCTTGATTCAAAATTGTGGACCTATTTCTGGGTTAAAATCACCAAACAAAAAGGCATAATCAATCTCTAGTACTCTAGGACTTCCTACAATTCAGTTCAATGGTAGTCTGCAACTCCCAGCATTAGGAGGACATTGGGAGTTGTAGGCAGTCAGGATAATAGTTAAAACAGCTAAATGCTGTGAGTTTTAAGCAGAGGACAGGGTTATATAGATCACTAACAGGAGGAAGTCAGTTTATCCAGAAGCTGCCTAAAGTAATTGAAATGTACATAAACTTCCATAAACCTGTTTTCTGCAAACTCTAACACTACTGTGATCCTCACCGTCATATGGACTGTATTAGGAAACTTCTAAGATACTACCACTCAGCAGCACTAATTCTACATAGAGTTAATCTAGGCACCAATGTGTGGCATCTGCAAAAAGTGTGTCTTATTAAAATATCCTGCTTGTAATCCTCATTAATCCATATTAAAGCGATAATGACAATAAATAAATACTCTTCAAAATATTAATGTACATTAAGGAGAAACTCTAAATTTATCTAATTAATTTATTAAAAAAAAACACAACCAAACTCCCATGCCTGATTTGACCTTATTTATTAATTAAAAAACTCAAATTAATTGGGTCTGGAAAAAAAAGATAAAATAGAGTGAAAACCCGAATCGTCAGTTTCAGTTTTTTTTCTGGGTTTTTGCCCAAAACCCCTGAATTTTTGAGATTTTTGGGCTAAACTCAGCACAAGAATGGTGCCTCTCCCATTGACTTATACTGAGATGGCGGATTTTCGGATTCAGGCTTTTTGCAGCATTGCGGTATAATAAATCGTAAAAAAATAATTTTTTTCCATGAAAAATTCAAGTTTTTGGCCCAAAAAGCCTGACCGACCAGATAAATTTGAGGTTTAATAAATAACCCTCTAAAAGTTACCTATAGGATATGTTATGTTTTGTAAGTAATTATTACTTAACCTGACTGTTTAGCCAACCTGACTGTCCCTTCCCATCATGTCATTTGTTTTGAATGCTAACAACTACTGACGCACATATATGGCAGCTCCCTCGTATAGGGACTTAGGGGATAAGATGGAAAGCACCAGGTAAATACTTTCATGGCAAAATTATGAATAGCAAAGATAATATTATGATAGGTGTAAAAAAAAGTTTAATTTCTGGAGTCAGTATCTCTTTAATCATGGGGAATAGGTTGAAAAGGTAATAATTTCTGTAGATGTTCTTAGACAGTACAAATGATAGGTGAACACACTTTACATTCAAAAGGGTGTCTTATAATATTTATTCCAACCACAAAGTTGGCAGGTCAAACAAATGCTCAGAATACATGGGGTAAACTCCCCTTTGCATGTATAGCATGTGCGGCTCCCTCTCTTTCGTTTTTTTCCATTCCCGCCCTGAGTCATTTTGCCGTCACATTGGGATTTCACACAAGCACAAAGGCTTCTGCAAGGACTCTTTAAATTCAGCCAGACTCATCCTCAAACTGTCAAATCAGGGAACAATTGGTGCCAACCAGCTCACACTCTGGTTTCCTCAGCTCTAATTGCTGGAGGGCTGATGTCGGACAGCTCTGTAAAGGCAATTCTTTGAAAATTAATGCTGTCAGATAATAATTGCTGAATTATTGCAAAGTGCTATAGTGTGATTATGCCACGTGTGTATGAGAATGTGTAAGTGCCATAGGAAGCAAGAATGAGGCTATGTGCATCACTACCTTTGAAATGCATGCAGTTTAACTACAAAATATATGGAAATCATTTTTTTGAGTATAGACTTCAATTGCTACAGAGAGAGAATGATGCTGTTACTAATTCTTCAATCACATAGATAACTTCTCTTATTTGTAAGGACTCTCCAAGATGTCACTTAATATCCTTTTCTCTTGTAGCGAAGGGCAATTTGTTTTCTCCTGCCATAGATTCGCGTGAAATTCTGCATTCTGCAATTCTGAGAAAAAAATGCCCATAAGAAAAAACGTCCATTGACTTTAATGCATTAGGAGCAAGAACAATTGTTGCGCGTTTTAAAAAATTGTCGCAACTAAAAAAACGTTGACGCTCTTTGACTTCGATGTGTTTTCAACTTTTTTTTTACAAATTTTTCAGCGAATCTAAACGGGACAGATTGAACCTATAGCCTCTAAATTCCCTGTCTCACACCAAAGCCCTTGCCAGAGTCTCTAAGCCTTCCAACTTTTCCCAACAATAACACCTCACCCCATAACAATTGAATTCTGACAACTAACACTCAGCAATGCTTCCGCAAACTGCAAACTGCTTTACAGCATACACTGACCACTTATATGTAACACAATTGTTATATCTCATCTATCAGCTGCAGGCTCGGATTTGTGGAAAGGCAACCTAGGATTGGGCCTAGGGTGGCAGGATTTTAGGGGGGTGGCATGCTGTCTAACCACACCCACATTGGTCCAGATGATGAAAATTTGCTAGAAAAAAGGGGAGTGGATAGAGGCGACAAACGATAGTGGGCCTAGGGGCGCCCACTATGTAAATCCGGCCCTGGCTGGGAAACTGGCAATATGTCTAAACCCATGTCAGATTTCAAAATTAAATATAAAAACATTTGTTTGCTCTTTTGAGAAACGGAATTCAGCGCAGAATTCTGCTAGAGCAGCACTATTAACTGATGCGTTTTGCGGAAAAAAAACATTCTTTCCCATGACAGTATCCCTTTAACTAGGAAAATTCGATTCATACTTTTTGTATGTAGTGTAATTTCTCTTTCCGGGATTCTGGAGAAAGGGCAGACACAATGGGCTGATCTCCACTTTCAATCTTCACAGTTTCAAATAGAACAGGCTGCCTTCCTTTCCCTCATTCCTGCTATGCATAAACAGCATGCACCATAGAAATTACCAAAATTATCTTGGGATTGGAAAAGGGGTGAAGTTCCGCACACGCCAGATTATTGGTTAAAATCTGAAATCTTTATTAATCCATATTAAGAACACGCTGCATGGTTAGCTTGACGTGTTTCGGGCACAGCTGCCCTTAATCATAAGCACAATTATTAGTGTATTCCAAAAACATATCCAGTTTAGCCTGTGATCCACGACATATAAATATGAGGTCATCAATGTAGCGACCGTACCAAATGATACAGTCGCTACTGGGATTTTCATCTCTAATGACCTGGATCCGTTCCCACCAACCCATGTATAAATACATTTCATATGAATTACTTTTTTGCATTTGATTCCCGAGAATTTTTAATGTGTGTGTAACTAATCATGTTTCATTGTTTTATTGATAATATGGTTGTACAGTGATTTTGTATCCAATCACATTTCCTTTTAGAGCAGGTAGATACATTTTGTAATGTAATACCTAATTCTGCCATTGGAGGTCACTGTGAGGTCTAACGATTTAAACTGATGTTCTTACCTTTGCTTTTTTGTGCTTATGATTGAGGGCGAAACGTGTCAAGCTAACCATGCAGCGTGTTCTTAATATGGATTAATAAAGATTTCAGCTTTTTACCAATAATCTGGCATGCAGAACTTCACCCTTTTTCCTTCCTCTATTTTGTGCGGCCTGAGACGCCAACAGTTTCCTGCACCCAGATAAATGCTAAGTGCTGCCGGCCTTAAACCACAAGATCGCGTTGAGTCAGTGTGGTTATGTCTTTTCTTAGCTTGGGATTATACTAAGGGACAGAGTATTGGACAGAGTATTATTAACGTTGTTTATAGAGAGAGATGAATGTGTCTGTTCAGGACCATGTTGCAGCTCTACTACCACCTCAAAGGAACCCTCCTCCCCTTTAACTACCCAAGAAGTAGACATAGCACTGACTATTAATTGTGCCCTTACATCTGATTAGTCTAGCTGACACAATAACGATGTAGAAAGTTATGTCCCTTGGTAACTTAGTGTGAACAACTTGTAATGGTATAGTCGAAGTTCTGGTAATAACCTAAATATTGTTATCAAGTCCCATGGAGGCTTTAGCTTTTCCATTGTCATGCCAGATTTTTTAATACGTTCGGCGGTCAACAGACTTTTTTCTGTTTTGGCAAAAATTCATAGTCTCTACTCTAAAGGCACCTGTAATAAGACCTCCATCCAGACCGGATTGTACAAAGTCTATAAATCCTACGGTTTCTCACTTAAATGAATTTCTTCCCGAAAACCATTCCACCAATTAGTTCCATATTCTGTAGCATGTATTTCTAGAAGTTCCCTTTGTTGCTCAGAGGGTCAAAATAACCTACTCATGGAACCCTTGTCTCACCCTAAGTCTTGCAACTTGCAAATGATATGACTGAGGATCAAGATGGAGAAGATGAACTTGGAGTAGAAGTTGGTATCCAATCATTATATTGGAGGCTTGGGAGTCTACATTGTCAGCCACCAATATGGCACAGAAATTTACTTGATGTTTTGCCTTAAAGTTTACGACAAATTAAGAATCCTGCTTTTTGGACCATAATATTTCGATTTAAACATCTTCATTTATGTTTTCTGTAGCTCAGGGGTTACTGTGCTATGCCTCTCCGACTGTTACTGATTACAGTTCATAGGATCCTGGATCAACTGTTGTAAATTACTCTTTTTAGTGCACTTGTTTCACTTAAGAACCATTTTGTTGGTCCTTTTAAAATTTACTGCCACCTAAAATTTATTCTACAGGAAAAACTGTACACGGTGACCTGTCTCTTGCTGGAGTTGACTTTACAGCTAAACAATGTGTAAATGTCTAAATGCAATTGCTTGGGTGGAGAGCAAATATCCTTTCCAGACACATCTGTTCTCATTTTATCCTGGCTTAAATATTTTATAGGACAAAAAAGCTTCAACCAGGGCTTTGGAAATGTGGATAATGTAAATTGGTTCAAGAATCCACTTCAGCAATCTTTTTCTGATTTTTGGATAACCTAAAAGCAAATGTTTCACTGTCACAGATAATTCACCTCAATCGAGGGATGGTAAAAACATGGGTTTTTAGTTACTCTCACTGTCCACAGCATTACAATAGTGCTCTCATCAAAATGTACTTAGGCTGTGTACATTGTATTGTAAAGAGCGAGGCACAATGTGCTCCGGCTCATTGAAATCTTACACCTAATACCTGCCTTGTCCATCTGCCTCATTAAATACAGGGCAGGGTCTCATTGCTCTCATTACTGTAGGGGGTAGATATGTTCAAGCCTGGTATAGGGCAGGCTACAGTAAACATAGAACCCTGGGGTAAAACCAGACCTAAGTGAAAGCCATGGAAATCACAACCCTCTGAATGAGGACTAGCTAATGGTAGGATCTTATAAGACAGAGCAGTAAAGGTGGCCATACACGGGCCGATAAAAGCTGCCGACAGACCGTGTCGGCAGCTTATTGGCCAGTGTATGGGGGCCCCCGACGGGCTTCCCCGATCGAGATCTGGCCGAAAGTCGGCCAGATCTCGATCGGATGGGATTAAAAATCCCGTCGGATCGCGGCCGCATCTGTTCGTTGATGCGGTCCCGCGATCCGACCGCCCGTTTGGCGAACGCTAGGATCCGATCGTTGGGCCCTAGGGCCCACGATCGGATCAGCCCGATATTGCCCACCTCAAGGTGGGCATATCGGAGGGAGATCCGCTCGTTTGGCGACATCGCCAAACGAGCGGATCTATCCGTGTATGGCCACCTTTAGTTAGAGCCCTCTGTGTTTTTCACAACTGTAGGAACATAAGTGTGTCCGATGACTGTACCGTGTCTGTTTCAGTCAAATAAACTTGCAAGGAAAGTTTGGGCTACTTTGGAAATTGAAATGCAGCAAATGTTTTCCCATCAGCAACTTACTTTATTGTCAGTAGCATTCAAGGAAATGTGTCAGGTTTAAACATGGGTGACAAATGTACACCCTTCACGTCAGTCCCTGCCCCAACAATCTAAGGCCCCTATCACATTCACACACAATAGGGACAAGTTTATCAGGAGTCAGTTAACCTGTATGGGGAAGAAACCCACAGAGACATAAGGACTGGGAGAACATTTAGACATCTTGCACATATTGCCCTGGTTGGAATTTAGGATCCCATTGCTGCAAGACAACAGTGCTACTCATTGAGCCAACACGGGCTATCCTTTTTTCATCCGAAACAACTTCTCCATGTTTGTAAGGGCTCATTGCACATGCGACCTCTTGTACAGAGAGACTATTGGTATCTCTTGATCAGGGACTAATTTACATGTTTTGCGCAGTACTGCAGTTTGGTCTTTAGAGCTTCAAGTGTAGCAACTAAGTCTGTTATGAGAAAACATAAATTAAGTTTATGTTTTTTGTTACTTGTTTTTTGCTTGCTGCCTCCAGGGTCGCTCCTGCAATGAGGCAAGGTGAGAAACTTGCCTCAGGCTGCATGGAATGGCCAAATACCAGGGGCGGCAAAAAGCCACCTCTGGTAAATTTAAGAGCCAAATTTCTGTTTTTTAACACAGACATTCGGCTCTGCTAGGTCAAGGGGTGGTGGCATCTCAGCCCATGAAATGCTGCTGGCTGCCTCTCAGTGTGGGAAGTGAGACCCGGTATATACAAGTAATTATGCCCCATAAAATCTTATTTGTATTTTTCCATGATAAATGATGCCATCCTGTATAGTTTCAGTCATTGTATTAAGAGGAGCTGCCACTTTGCACATAAAAGTGTTGTATCAACACTTTATCTACCTATTTGTCATCTACCTATTTTGCCTGTATACCAGTGCCATCAACATGTGTCTCATTCATTCATCTGGTACTTGCATGACATGTATTTGTCTGACTGATACTTTAAAATTATACTGATAATAAAAAAACGACACTTCACAATATTAATTAAAATAAAAGTCATGTTGCTTGTTTTTTTGCTGATATTTCTGCCAAACTCACTGTCCCTTCTCAATCTGTCAGTTAGAGTTTCTAATGCTAATGGACCACTGCAGCACAAACACGGCAGCCCCCTCATCAGGGTCCATTTTGTTAATCCCTTGTCTGAGCAGGCAGGAAGGGAGAAGTGGAACCTAGAAAGGTCAGATCTAGTAAGGATAGGCTACTCACCTTAAGATGTCAGTCTATGAGTGACAGATAGTTAGGCTATTTAACTGAGCAGCCTGAGGCTCAGAGGAGGAGTGTAAGTGGGATTAAGATCCCGGGTACCAATTGCCCAGTGTAAGTACTGAGTGCAGTGCCGGACTGGGCCAGCAGGACACCAAGAAAAAACTCCAGTGGGCTCCAGCTCTCATCGGCCCTGCTGGTCCAGACTCAATCCTTGGAGGAAGCCAGAAGCGGCTTCTGTCTTCCTTGATTCTCAGCATGGCTATACTAAAAAGACGGTATGCGTGAGGGGCCAGGTTGTGGCTCAGGGAGGGGAGCCAGAGGGTGCTTTACACCTGGGGTGGAGGACCAGAGGCGTGGTGGGGGGCCCCTTGCCCCCTAGTCCAACACTAACTAAGTGTACAGACTTAGGGATGTAGTGATTCCCCTGGGTTCCACTTAGAGAAAAGTCTGAAGCCTAGGTGCACCTTCATTGCTACTGTGTATGTTCTCTTCCCTGCAGGGACTAATACTGACCATTGGTGTTGTGAGTATATGCTTATCAACTGTTGCTCTATGTTCCTGCTTGGTTATGTACACTTCTTTGTGGACTATCCTGTTCAATAAATATGTTCTCTGGTTAAGTTGCAAAAACCACTGGTGCCCAATTATTGTGCACTGCATCTATTTACAGTTGTACTACACCCTGACTCCACACTGTTGTGAGGTCTTAACTCCTGAGAATTGAGGTCTCATCCAGAGCAAAGTATTGGGGTGAAGCTCATAGTTAGAGAATCGTGATACTTAATTTACTACTAGTGTTACATGTGTATGCATTAATGTTAGAATTTTTTGGCTCAGTGAGTTACACCCAAAGAGCTATCATTCTTACCCCATCAATTATAAAATATTGGGCTTATTTCCAAGCACAACCATGATATGTGCTTGCACAAAAATTGTTGCACTTCTTGCGCCAATTGACAAAAAGTTCCTTTACTATATAATTTACAGAAGGTGTACAAAATCCATAACTACAACATTTCCCCGAAGATTATGAAACAAGTACTAGCAGTTGTTTATATCCAAAATAATATTCTCCTAATTGATTTTTTCCCAGTTAATATTTTCTAAAACATTTCCTTCTCCTTTACAGTTAATGCAACTCTTCAACAGCCCATTTTCTTACACTATATATTAATTATTCAAACGTCAAACATCAGCTTATTTTTTATTATTTTTATTAATATATAAAAATAAGTATACATTTAAATAGATTATATAAAAATAAACATTTGGTAAAGTATCCAAAGTAGATGGACTGTGGCTCCTACATTGTGTTCCCAACCCTTTCCCTCCTTTCCCTTTTGGGAACATAATGAAGGAGCCACATTTCAGATCTTGCAAGGGTAGAATCCATTTCCAGATTTATATATTATTCTTCCTATTCCTTCCTAAGTCTTGACAAAGTCTTCTTAACGAGGTTTTGCAAGAGAATCTTTAACTTGAATGTCTTATTTCTTTGCTCCTAGGAGAAAATGTTTTTAATGTTAGACAAGAAGATCTGTGTTTTATATCTATGCACATGATAGGGCACTGTAAAAATGGCCATAATGTGATTCATTAACTGGCTAGCTAAGTTAGTAATTGATAGAAACTTTCACAATTTAAAGCAGAACTGGTTGGAGCTAAAGCCATTAGTAATTAATAAAAATGAATTACACCTGAAAATGAAAATTTCCTAAAATCCCTAATTTTTTAGATAGTGATCAAAATAGGAATCCTTAAATACCTAAAGCCTTGAATAACCACATAGGCATTAAAGTTTTCCCAGTAATTGCTTTTTGATTGTAGAGAATATGAGTCATTTGCATTACCTTTATGTATATGCTCTGCTATGCTATATTGCACCTCGTCTTCATCTCGATTATATGTGATGAATCGGTTTAATAGGAGTTCCTTTGCGAATGGTCTTTTGGCTGGATCCTTCTGAAGGCATTTATTAATAAATCTCTGGAATTTATTACTCCTGGGGGGAAAGAAACAAGTCAGAAGTGTTACTGATGATGTAATAAAACACAGAGCCAGAATTATTCAAAAAGGACACTGAAGTCTGTTGGGTGATAGGGAATTAAAATGGGAGATGTTTCTTTTCATTGAATAATTTGGGCCAACAAAGTGTAAGCTCTTGAATTTATAAAAAGGGTGATGTCTCTTAAAGAATACTAATAACTTGAACACAGCCCATCATCACAGCAATGGATAGAGTGGATACAGTAGTGACACTTACATTTGAGCTCATTGAACTTATCTCTTTCCCACTTTAACACCTTCTCCGGCCTTATGCTTCAGTGTCTCTTTCCCCATTCCCCCACCCTCACTGCTTAAGGTGGCCATAGACGCATCAATAATATTGTACAAAAAAAATTCTGGCACCATATTCGGTGCGTGTATGGTGGAAAACGAGCCAACCGATATTGGCAGAAGACTTGGATATGGGTTGGCTTATCGATCAAAAAGATCTTTTCCAGGAAAGATTGTAATTGTAACGTCTATGGCCACCTTAAGTCCTATTTCTGTAAAAAAAATGACTCACCATATATCCTCTTTTAGAGCTGGAGCTGGACCATTCATAATCCTTTCGGAAAGCTCAGCACCACGGAGTTTAATGTGTGCTGTAAGTGTAAGAGAACACAATATTATTATTGTTATTCTTACAAATTTACAAGGGGCCAAAATATTTTGCAGCATTGTACAGTAGAGGGTGATATTCTGATGAGTTTCTATTATCAGAACCTATTGATGATTTATTTTTCCTTCTTTAAGGGTAAGGCCACACTGGTCATTTTGGGGAGATTTGGTCGCCTGGCGACTAATAGCCTCGTCTTTGCGGCGACCAATCTCCGAAAATGCCTTCCCTCATTCTGGCTGGCTAAAATAAAAAAACATCGGCGCTAACCACACGCGGTGGTTCATTTTCCGAAATCGCCCGAAGGGTGGAAACTTTGGGCGATTTCGAAAAATGAATCGGCGCATGTGATTAGCAACAGCGTTTTTTATTTTAGCTGGCACAGAGTGAGGGAAGGCGTTTGGGGAGAAAAAAAATTCCCAGTGTGGCCTTACCCTCATACATAACAAGTAAATAAATGCAGTCTGGTTGGAATTATTGTAGCATGTGCACAGTGACAGACAGATATTGGACATATAGGGCAGTATATGGCTGTATCTGCATTTTCTCAGCAGTAGAGAAAACTCATTATTTGCCATTAGCCTAAGGGGATACAGGAAAGACACAGTCTATATCTTTTATCTGATTGCTCCTGTCTCTGAAACAAGAAGTTATATCTTGCTTTCCAGTGTATCACTAAAAAGAAAAGTAACTAATGCAAATTACAGAAGACACCATTATAATAAAAGCACAGAAAAGATTCTCTGATTCATGGCCGATTTACATGTTTCATTGTTATAGTATAGGTGATACCCCCTGACCTTCCTAAAAACACTCCTCCATAAATTAACATAAACGCACGCAAAATGTTATTTAAAATTACTTACGAGGATTGTATTCTGCCATTTCTATGGCTGTGATTCCTAAAGACCACACATCCACCTAGAAAATAAAAACAAAAAGCAACACCCATTTAGCAAACAAATTATAATCATTGTTACAGAAGATAAAGATACTTCTACTGACTATCCCTCCTCATCCTGTCTCAGGGTCAATATGGGATGCTAAATGACTAATACTTTAGAACCAAGCTACGTTGTATTACTATGAAACATTTCCAGTAGCCGACTTCAACTATAAACATTTATGATTTTACATTTTCAAGAGTCTCTACAGGGAGAAAATTAAAGTTTAATCACTTTAATGAAAACTGAACTAAATGACAACTATTTTATTAATTATACCTTGTAGTTATAATGTACACTTCTTGTAAAACATGCATGGACTTCAGGTGCCATCCAACAGCGGGTTCCTGCATTACTTGTACTGATGGGCCCTATTGTGGCAAGGCCAAAATCAACTGAAATTGAAAGAAACAAGCATGAATTTATTTTGTACAACGCAGTAATAACATCTATGACAATACAGAAAGGTGCTACAGTTATTACAAATGGAAATATATTTTTGAAGCAGTATTTTCTTTTGTCTGGTGCTGACTATTGATTTGAACCAGGTGCAAAGAGAGTGTAAAGACAGAGACAAATAAAACACTGAACATTCTTAATGACTGTATATTGGAACGATGCTTACAATGATATTTTTGAATTATGCAAAGGTGCCATTTTTGGGTAGAGATCCCTTTTAAAGTTTTATGATGCCTAATAAAAGCTACACATTGAGATGAGCAATAAATATACCCTTTGCTTTTGTGGCACCCATTCTTCCTATAGATAATAAACGTCACTTACTTATCTTCACACGGGCCGTAGAAGTTAACATTATATTGGCGCCCTTGAGATCATGATGTATCACGTTCAGTTCCTGTAAGTAATCCAGGCCCTAGAAAGATGAATAAAGCAAACATGATGAACTTGTATATATTATGATATTCTAGAATTAATAGGATTCAAAGTCGGTGAGCAGAGATTATGAAAAGCAATGAAGGGGTTAATATCTGTCTTACCTGTAAAACTTTCTTGCATATGTATGAAATCCAGGTCTCATCCAAGGATCTATTGGGCGTGCTCCTAATTAAGGCGTCTACGGAGCCACCAGCACACATTGTCATAGCAATCTAGAATAGAAATAAAATGTTTTTATTTATAGTGTATATAAATATTATAGTGTATATATATATATATATATATATATATATATATATGTTGCCTAAAATCTATCTATCTGTCTGTGTGTCTGTGTAACATTCCTAGTAATCAGTAGCAGTAACGGGTCTGAAATAATCAGTGTTATATTTATTAACTTTGATTGAGATTTTCTCCTTCTTGGCATGTGCAATGCAAGACCATTGTGTGCTTTTATTTAAGAAGTATATCCTTACCCATAGCGCCTCTTCATTTGAAATGCTGGGCCGTAGATAAAAGGCTCCATAAAAGGCAGGGAAGTTGTCGTGGCCAGAAACGCGTTCAAGTACGTACAGTTCAGCAAGGATCTCTTCATTATCCTAGATACAGAAATAATGATCATTAAATTAGTCTTGACAACTATTTAATCCTTGTTGTAAAACATAGAATTCATTAGTTTGCCATCAGTGTACCACAGTGCCAACACCACAGATACTAACTTCCCAAACAAACTTGATAGTAGGGATGACCTCACCGGATCAGAACTCGAGGAAACCAAACTTGGATAGAGCCAGTTAACTTTATTAATCCATGTTAAGAATACAAAAGTGTAAGCGGGCAGGGGAACTAGCTTTACGCATTTCGTGACTGGAGTCACTTCATCAGAAGCTTCTGAATGCGTAAAGCTAGTAAAGGTTATCAGTTCTCTCAAGTCTCTCTGTGATGTGCTGTAATGGCCTCCACTCTCAATCATAGAATCTAACTTTCCCCTCTTTCTCTTCTATGCCGCTCCATGTGTTTACTTGCAATGTGTTGAACTGAGTTATGATTTTTTTGTTATGATTTGGTGTGATTTAAATCCACTTCTGTTAGGGGTGGTTACTTTATAGTATTGTTACATAGAGATTAATGAATATAAGTCACACATTTGCCTTTTATAAGCTGCAAATATTACAAGCGGATGATATAGTTAGTTTTGCATTTATTAAATAATTAAACCTCCAGTGAATATTTCACCGGGCTGAGCAGAGCTTGGGGCATTTAAAGAAGTCCATTTCTAATCATTACAAATTCCATTTTGCATTATGACTATCCATTATATAAGGGGGCGACTTGCTAATCATGGTTTACAAAGTCTCTTTTTACTGGCAGTTGATTTGTATGTGTAACACAACACTTTCTGCAATACTCTCATTATAATAAATTAAATAGTTAAAAAATATACATTACCCTAAGGTCTTTTATCACTTTTATGGCCACTTCTTTCTTTTCCTTAAAATGCCATGCCTGAAAGAAAACAGATTTGTGGTGAATTTTGACTTGAATTTGATAAAGTACCTGAGTATAACGACATGGGTCTTTGCAGTCTCAGAAACAAAAAACAAACTCCAAAAGGAAATATGAATCCTGCTTAAAATGTGGCATATGTGGCAATTTAGTGATACATGACATATGTATGAATATTTATATACTAGATAGATAAATATATACAATATATAGAATTACATTGAGATGTTAAGGGCCACAAAAGGTAGGTCATTCCCACCCCTTACAATCTTAAAATCTCATATCTGACCTTATGGATTACTCCAAATCCTCCTGATCCAACACATTGTTCGAGGTCTATCCAGCCAGTTGGGTCCTAAAAAAAGTAAAATGCAAAATTTGAAAATAAGACAATATAATGCCAGGTGGTGGGGGGAGAATAGAGGGAGAAGGCTGAAAACAGGGATAATAATGTAAAAAATGTTTTTGCATACCGGGCATAGTTTGTCAAATCCATGTTCATTGCAGACCTGGTAAAGGAAAACATTATTTTAGATTAACTCAGTAAATAGACAAAAAGAATAAATATTGCAAGTTTTTCTTTTTAGTTTGTTGCTCATTTAGTTTGTTCAGGTTGAGAGGCATCCCCATAAGATTCCTCACTGTGTTCATTGTTAAGCAGTTTTTTAATTTGTATTTAGTATAGCAAAGAGGCCTTGTGCCCAAACAGTGTTGTTAATGGTGGACATAACTATTACAGAGATTATTATTCTTATGTATATGGGTTATGGTTTGTCCTAATAGAAATAATGTGTGTGAGACTTTTAGGGGGTTATTTACTAAAACTCGAATTTCTCATATTTGTATTAAACTAAGCTTGACTAAACTCCCATCCACAATTTTATCTTATTTATCAATAAAATAACTTGAAACAGTCAGGTCGGGGAAAAAATTGCGAAAATCGGGGAAAAACCCAAATAGTACAAATTTTTTGGATTAGAATCCTGAATTGCTTAATTTTTTCAGGTTATTGCCTGAAAACCCCAATTTTTTTTGTTTACCAGACAAGATCCAGAGCAGACCACGATACCTTCAAATTGTAAAAAGGACATCTCCCATTGACCTATACACAACAGTGACAGGTTTGAAATGGTGAGCGTTTTTTTCTCCTCTAAACATTAACATTTTTGCCCAAAAAACCTCAGGCAGAAGAAAAAATTGAGTTTAGTAAATAACATCTTTAAACTTTGGGCAATGTATTCCAGAGCTGCAAAGAAAAAAATTACCCGTTTGTGGGTTTCCCCATGTAATGTGTGCAGCATGGTGTTGTAGTGATAAGCATTGATGGCTTCCCTCTGGGCACTGCAGTTTATGTGGATATTCCAAAAATATATAGTTCTTAAAGTGTTTTACCATGAGCTGGACTGGTGATTTAAACTGCAGTTTGGTTTTTAGGTTCCCAGACATTAGTGGGCCTAAATGAAGCCATACTAAATAAACATTATGCTAAACATGTCCCAATAAATCAATCCGTTCAATGCACAAAATGTCTTAGTGTCCTTGATAGCAAATCATACCTCAAGTGATGGAAACAGATCATCACAAATGCTTTCTTCTTCCCCACTATATATAACCATGTCATCACTATTGTTTTCTTCTTCCTCTTGTTCTTGTAGATTATGTTCTTCCTCTGAGGCATTACCCTGGCTGATCTCTGTGCCAGGCTCCTCAGGTTGCTCCTGGAAATGGCCAATATTTGTCTCAGGATTTTCCTGGCAATTGTCATGGGCAATGATTTCCTCAGGTTGTTTCTGTTTAAGAATAAAAACATACAATTAATCCATTTGTTGCTATACTAATATATATATTACATATGGCAATGTGACACAATATTGGAAAATAAAGTTAGCAATCTGTTATGTGAATATCTTGTTTGTAGGGGTGGGCAAATTTGACCCATTTCGTTAGCCAAAAATTCACCGTCAGTGAAAATTTGCCAAAATGCATAAAAGTCTAGGGCTTCACAAATGTGCTCATCCCTACAATGTCCCATGTAATGTGTGCAGCATGATGTTGTAGTGATAAGCATTGATGGCTTCCCTCTGGGCACTGCAGTTTATGTGGATACTCCAAAAATATATAGTTCTTAAAGTGTTTTACCATGAGCTGGACTGGTGATTTAAACTGCAGTTTGGTTTCTAGGTTCCCAGACATTAGTGGGCCTAAACAAAGCCATACTAAATAAACTTTATTCTAAACATGTCCCAATAAAGCAATAAGTTCAATGCACAAAATGTCTTAATGTCCTTGATAGAAAATCATACCTCAAGTGATGGAAACAGATAATCAATAATGCTTTCTTCTTCATCACTACATATAACCATGTCATCACTATTGTTTTCTTTTTCTGCTTGTTCTTCTAGCTTTTCTTCTTCCTCTGAGGCATTACCCTGGCTGATCTCTGTGCCAGGCTCCTCAGGTTGCTCCTGGAAATGGCCAATATTTGTCTTAGGTTCCTCCTGGCCGATGTCATGGGCAATGATTTCCTCAGGTTGTTTCTGTTTAAGAATAAAAACATAAAATTAATCCATTTGTTACTATACTAATATCTATTGCATATGGCAATGTGACACAGTATTGGAAAATAAAGTTGGTAATGTGTTATGTGAATATCTTGATTGTAGGGATGGGCGAATTTGACCCATTTCACTTCGCCAAAAATTGCTTGCAGTGGAAATTGGCCAAAATATATTAAAGTCTATGGGCGTCAAAAATTCGCTCATCTCTACCGTATGTTTTCCTCTCAAGCATCAATACTGTGATTATCTGGTTGGTGATGCTTAAGAGAGAGAGTGAATGACAAAGATCATTTCAGATCAATTCTGATTTATAGAGAAGGTGCAAAAACATGTATTTATGACAAGGTAAATGTTTTTTATAATTCCCATTATTCAATTACACGGCAGTTGTCTGTGGCAATTTCTACATTCTGCTCTGGTTTCCCCTGGGTAAGAGAGAGATATAACAGGAGTTCTAACTCAAAGACAACTTTAATAAAAGTAAAATGTATTCCAGAGCTGCAAAGAAAAAAAAATGACCCGTTTGTGGGTTTCCCCATGTAATGTGTGCAGCATGGTGTTGTAGTGATAAGCATTGATGGCTTCCCTCTGGGCACTGCAGTTTATGTGGACACTCCAAAAATATATAGTTCTTAAAGTGTTTTAGCATGAGCTGGACTGGTGATTTAAACTGCAGTTTGGTTTTTAGGTTCCTAGACATTAGTGGGCCTAAACAAAGCCATAGTAAATAAATGTTATGCTAAACATGTCCCAATAAATCAATCAGTTCAATGCACAAAATGTCTTAATGTCCTTGATAGTAAATCATACCTCAAGTGATGGAAACAGATCATCACAAATGCTTTCTTCTTCCCCACTAGATATAAGCATGTCATCACTATTGTTTTCTTCTTCCTCTTGTTCTTCTAGAATTTCCACTTCCTCTGAGGCAATACCCTGGCTGATCTCTGTGCCAGGCTCCTCAGGTTGCTCCTGGAAAATAGATAGAAGATTATTGATCACATGATTGATTCTGTTAAGTAAATGTGAGATAATTAATTGAGCTCTACAAAGAAGGCTTTAAAATATATTTAGCAAAAAGCCATACCTCAAGAAATGGAAACAGATTATCATTACTGCTTTCTTCTTCCTCTTCTAAATTTTGTTCTTCTAGATTTTGTTCTTCTAGACTTTCTTCTTCTAGACTTTCTTCCTCCTCTGAGGCATTTCCCTGGCTGATCTCTGTGCCAGGCTCCTCAGGTTGCTCCTGGAAAAGAGATAGAAGTTTATTGATCACATGGATCACATGATTGATTCTGTTAAGCAAATGTAAGATAATTGATTGAGCTCTACAAAGAATGAAGGCTTTATAAAGAAGGCTTTAAAATATATTAAGCAAAAAGCCATGTATTGTTGGGGAAGAGGCATGTTGTTGTGTTTTTTTTTTTAAATTCATTTAAAACTACTTACCTGATAGCTGTGATGGCTAATATTGTCCTCAGGTTCTTCCTGGCAGATGTCATGACCATTGTTTTCATCAGGTTCTTCTTGGCAGCTGTTATGGCCAATATTTGTCTCCTGGCAAATGTCATGGGCAATGATTTCCTCAGGTTGTTTCTGTTTAAGAATAAAAACATACAATTAATCCATTTGTTGCTATACTAATATCTATTGTATATGGCAATGTGACAAAGTATTTTCAAAATCTCATGTTTTCCTACTTACCTCACTGATATTAACATTGGTTTCTACTGGTTCCTAGTTGAAAGACAAAAAATAATTGTTTGTTGGAAAATGCGAAAATATACTTCCCATGATATTATGGGTTTGTTTTGTTTAATTGTGTTAGCCTCTTTAAAATATTTACCTGGCAGATTAGATATGTAATGTTGCTTTATTTAATTTAATATTATTTAAATATAACTAATAATAAACTATTATTTGCTTACCAAACAGGGCATTTCTGTGTACATCTTCGGTAGTACCTGTTTTTTAAATAAAAAAGGAGGGTAAGAGATTATTGATCAAGATAAATAAAAGACACATTATACTATGAGATATAGTTTTGAGTATAAATGAATGCAGGGTTGGCATCTATTTTCTCATAAAAATGCAAGGGGTTACTGGACTGCCCCTTGCTGGAAAAGAAAAGGATAATTAGACATTAGCAATGAAATGGGTTCTTAGCAATCAGGTCAATGTTGGTATGTAAGTGGCAATGGCCAATCTGTAAATCAACTGAAATGTTAGATACATTTGTGTAGAGTTGGTGTCTAAGGCTACTGATCCACAGATAAGTCTGACTTGTAATTTAACAAAATCTAATTAACAAACTGAACAAATGTGGCCCCTTGGGAGTAACATATGCTAGGCTATGCATCATAGTTCAAGAAGAGTGTTATATCTGCTAGAAGGTTTGGAGTGTTTTAAGTTTTATTATATTTTACGACATTGTTACATTATCCTCCATCTTTAACAAAACGTTTATTTATGACAAGTTTCTCTACTTACCAAAATGACTTCATTTTTCTCTTCTTTAACTTTTTTAACCTGGCAAAAGAAAATAGGTTTGAATATTAGAGGCAATGATCAAGGTGTAACTAAATGAATAGGTCCATTAGAAGTTAGAATTAGGAAACATAGCAGTTCCCAACCTCTAAGACCATTTTCCTTATAAAGCAATACAGAAAACAAGGTATGATTTAATATTAGATATGCAGAAAGTGTACAAAATATAAGGCTATTATAAGCTGTTTCTTACAGTGAGTAATGAAAGGATTTGGTTCAGATCTAGCCAAAACCAACGATATATGAAATTTGTAATTAGAGATGCACCAAATACACTATTTTGGATTGGGCTGAACCCCCGAATCCTTTGTGAAAGATTTGGCCAAATACCGTACTGAATCCGAATCCTAATTTGCACTTGCATCTATATATAATTAGGGGTTGGAAGTTTTTCTACTTCCTTGTTTTGTAACAAAAAGTGATGCATTTTCCTTCCCCGCCCCTAATTTGTATATGCAAATTTGGATTCGATTTGGCCCAGCAGAAAGACTCTGCTGAATCTGAATCCTGCTGAAAAAGGCCGAATCCTGTCCGAATCCCCAACCGAATCGTGGATTCAGTGCATCCCTATTTGTAATATTATTTTTCTATTAGATATGCAAAATTAACATAAAGTAAAGCTACATCCCACCATGGAGCTGTTATAGCTTCAACATGGGGAAACAAATTCACTAAATCACTCAAAGAATGACGTAACTTTCTGGCTCCGGGCCCCCCTGCAAATAAATCTTTGGAGGGACCAGCGCAGAGCTATACCTACCCAGAAATACCCGCCCACCCACTCACCACCCCTGGCTGACATTTCCTCCCACCACTGATGTCCCCCATCCATCTGCTTCCCCTGCTCCCTGGTTGGAAGTAGGAGAGCGGCTGGGGGATTTCTTCGGCCTTAAACAGCTATAGAGAAAGAGGACCCCATGGTCCGGGCCCCCCTGTTCCTTGGGCCACGACTGCGGGGTCTGCTTCCTCTATAGTTATGCCAGTGAACTCAAATTTGAATCCGTTAACACAGGGGTCCCCAACCTTTTTTGGCCCGGGGACTAAAAAAGAGCCAATTTGTTTTTTCCAAGTATGGAGGGATCAGGGAGTGGTCAGAGGGGTTGTGAGGGGTCGGCGTCCAATTTGGGTGCGCCAGTGTCCTATTCGGCACGTCGGCATCCAATTTTGGCGTGGGTTTATTGTTCAGCGGGCCAGTTCAGGACTGGCCCTGCGGTTGGGGACCCCTGAGTTAACAGGAAAATAACATTTATAGCACTTTCGTTTTCAAAGGTATATTTGATGAAATTTTCATTTTCATCACATGCATTTTAGTTTGTCATTGACAGTTTACACAGTTATTCCATACAAACTAAAAATCTAGGATATGAGTATAAAAAAAACCTTACTTTCTTAAAACATTTGAAAATACTGCATATGCGTCGAAACATGATGGTTTTTGTATGTCGATAAGTCTTTCTGTTGATTTGTATGTCAAATACTCTTTTTGTCGATATGTATGTTAAATACTCTTTCTGTCGATTTGTATCTCAAAAATTCTTTCTGTTTTATGATTTATATGTCGAAAATTCTTTTTGGTGATTTGTAAGTAGAATATTCTTTCTGTGGAGAGAGAAAAATCATTGGTTACACACTATGTAATAATCCTATGAATTGGTTATAAATAAGGATGATTAATTTTTTAAGAGGTAACTGAAAATGAATGGCCAGTAACATTAAAGTAACATTAGAGTGACAATTAATGACTAGAAAAAACTATCAGCACTTTGAAGCACACTAATATCTTTTCAGATCCTCATTACTCCACTAGCAGATACTTAGGCCTACACAACAACTATGTCCAGCTATATTGCTATATGTAGATGAAAATAGGTAATGTATAATATATGTACATATGTATACCATTAGTAAAGGGAATGCGACCATTATTGTCTGTAGGGCCAAGCACTTCATCCCCTTCAAACTCAAATGGTTTGCAATTACCCCACTAACAGCTACTAAGCCCTACTCAGCAGCTATATGAATATGAATATGAATTTTTCTAACATTTTCCCCAGTGTATGATGATGAGCTCCACTCACCTCAGTTGCCTGATACAGAATGAGGCAGTTAGAGCTTGTTTTCAAACATTAACTCTGTGTGCACTGTGACATCACAATGTATCATGTGTCCCATTATGACATCACACCTGCAAACTATGGTCAGGAAATTCAGACTTAGCAGATAATCTGCTCTTTTAAGGACAGTTAGAAATTAATGCAAATAGAAAGACTGTATTGAGATTGTGTTTAAAATGGAATATGTCTTTTGTTGGCGGTGCTATGATATTATAATAACTCTATTGCATTGCTATATGTATGTTAAATGACAATAAGGAATGTGCTAATATTATATATAGGCTATTAGTACAGGCAATGCCACCATTGTTGTTTGTTGGGCCAAGCAACCCCCTCCTGCATTTACCCCACTAGCAGACACTAATAAGGCCTATTCTGCAGCTACCTTTATATTTATATTAATATTGTTATTTTAAAATTTTCCCCAGCGTGTCATGAGCTCCACTCACCTCAGTCTCCTGATCAAGAATGAGGCAGTTAGAGCTTGTTTTCAAACATTAACTCTGTGTGCACTGTGACATCACAATGTATTATGTTGCACATTATGACATCACACCTGCAAACTATGGTCAGCAAATTCAGCCTTAGCAGATAATCTGCTCTTTTAAGGACAGTTAGAAATTAATGCAAATAGAAAGACTGTATTGAGATTGTGTTTAAAATGGAATATGTCTTTTGTTGGCGACGCTATGATATTATAATAACTCTATTGCATTGCTATATGTATGTTAAATGAAAATAAGGAATGTGCTAATATTATATATAGGCTATTAGTACAGGCAATGCCACCATTGTTGTTTGTTAGGCCAAGCACCCCCCCCCCCTGCATTTACCCCACTAGCAGACACTAATAAGGCCTATCCAGCAGCTACCTTTCTATTTATATTAATATTGTTATTTTAAAATTTTCCCCAGCGTGTCATGAGCTCCACTCACCTCAGTCTCCTGATCAAGAATGAGACAGTCTGGGCTGGTTATGAACAGCTGTGATAATGTCCATTATGACATCACAATGATATGTCACATGACTAGCTGCTGATCAGAGGATACAAAATGAGCATAAAAACTGCACATAGTTCTACAATTATTTCAAAGAGATTATGGTTAAAATGCTGTTTGTTTATTTTTTGACCCTTTTATTTTTATGTAGACAGTGTAAATATATGAATGTATAATATATTGGTATAAATTATGGAGGTATAATACATAAGTAGCACACAGGTATAGAGAATGGCCCAGATATTTGTACAGCATTTGAAATATATCAATACTGATAATTGCACCATTACTGTATGTGCTCTATACTATATCATCAGAGGGGATTCCTTCATTATTATGGGTATCAGTACAGGGAATGACATTACTGTATGTATAATACATCATTAATGGGAATGTGCCCTTTATTATCAGACAGATTTACTAGAGATTGAACTAGGAATCCAGAAGGATTTAAAATATGGTAAAGCAGCACTCATAGAACATTTAGGTACTTATGTTATTTACACATATTAAAGGGGTTGTTCACCTTCCAAACACTTTTTTCAATTCAGTTGTTTTTAGATTGTTCCCCAGAAAATAAAATACTTTTTTCATATACTTTCCATTATTTATCTTTTTAGATTGTTCCCCAGAAATAAAGACTTTTTTCATATACTTTCCATTATTTATTTTTTACGTTTTTTCCAAAATCTAAGTGTAAAGTTGAATGTTTGTGTCTGTGGTGTTTGAGTCTGGCAGCTCAGTAATTCAGGTGCAGACTAAACTGTTACAATTTTGCAACATTGAGTTGATCCATTTCTCAGCAGCATCTCTGGAGTATTAGCAACAATTGTATCAAGTCTAACAGCTGCCTGTAATGAAACCCAGAGATTCTGCTCAGCAGGGACAAAGATAAGAAATGTATCAACTAAATGTATCCATTTAGAACAGTTTACAGGATCGGCGACCCCCCCTCCCAGAGCTGCTTTAGAAGGAGAGAAATGACAATTTACACTTCAATATTAGAAAAACCGTCACACATAGAAAATAGAAAGTCATTGGAAAAAGTGGTTATTTCTGGTGATCTATCTGAAACCTACTAGTTGTTTGAAGGTGAACAACCCCTTTAATGGGAATAGACTTCCCAATCATAATTATGTTGGCTTTGAAGAAGCCAACATACTGTTCTACTAGTTCAGCTCGTTCTTATTATGTTGGCTATGAAATAGCCAACATACTGTTCTTCGAGTTCAGCTCGTTCTTCTTCTTATTATTATTGGCGAACCCCATTTTCTAAACGCTACTCCTCCTACAGTTTTAAGGGTGCAAGCGCCAAACTTTCCACACTTATTCCTCTTATAGCAAAGTACGTTGCTTGTGCTTTAATAAGCGATCCCACCCACCCCGCCCCTGTGGCGACCCCCCGACGACCCCTTTTTTCCCATTGACTTTGACAGGGAAAAATTTCAAATCGCCGCCACTCGTACAGTTTTGAAGATACAGTCCCCAAACTCGGACCACATATTGTTGATGTCACCCCGAATAAAAATAAGTATTTTGGGGGGGCACCCCAAAGTGGGCGGCGCTACCAACGCCCAATGAAAATTTAGCAATTTTCTAAACGCTACTCCTCCCAGAGTTTTAGGAGTACAATTATGAAACTTTGCACACTTGTTCGACTCATACTCGAATAGGTTGCTTGTGCTTTGTTAAGCGATCCCAACCTCCGTGCCCCTGTGGCGACCCCCCGACGACCCCTTTTTTCCCCATAGACTTTCATTGGAAAACTTGAAACTTTTGCCACTTGTACAGCTTTGAAGTTACACTCACCAAACTTGGCTCATTTAGTCATGGGGTGAAACTGAAAAATTCTGTCCTATCTTGGGGACCCAAAAAAGTGGGCGGAGCCGCAAACAACCAATCAGATTTTCCCTATTGACTTCAATGAGAAAATGTAAACAGCTGTAATTCTCACAGTATTAAAGCTAGAGCTCTCCCAAACTTGGCACCGTGGGTCACTGGGTGACTCGGCTAAAATTTACCTAAAGTGGGCGGAGTCTACAACAGCCAATCAAATTTCAGCCATTCAAATAAATAGGAAAATGTTAAACTGCTGCCGCTCTTAGACGGTTAATGGCAGGGTCCTCAAACTTGGCACAGTTGGTCACTGGGGACTGGGATTAAAATTAAGAAAAGTGGGTGGAGCCAAAACCAACCAATCAGATTTCTTTGATTGATTTTAATGAGAACAATTAAGAAGGCTGCCATTCTCTCAGTATTGATGTCAAGGACCTTGAATATCACAAATGTGGTCGCTGGGGGTTTCCACTTCAAGTTTAGAAAAAGTGGGCGGAGCCACCAACAACCAATCGAATTTCATTCATTGATTTTCAATAGAAAAAAATAAAAATGCTGCCATTTTTACACAATAAATGACAGCATTCCCAAACTTTGGAATGTTAGTCACTGAGTGACTGTGGTTCACAATTAGGAAAAAAAAGGGGCGGGGCAACAACAGCCAATCAGATTTCAGCCATTGACCTTAATTAAAAATGATAAACTGCTGCTATTATCACGGTTTAAATGCTAGGTGTACCAAACTTGGCTCAATTACTCACTGGGTGACTGCGGTCAAAATTTAGGAAAAGTGGGTGGAGCCAAAAACGGCCAATCAGTTTTCACCTATTGACTTCAATGTAAAATTTTTGATTACTGCCGTTCTCACAGTTTTAAAACCAGAGGTCCCAAACTTAGCACTGACCATGACTAGGTAACTGGGGTTAAAATTCAGAAAACTGGGCGGAGCTTAAGACAGCCAATCAGATTTCTTTGATTGATTTTAATGGGAACAATTAAGAAGGCTGCCATTCTCACAGTATTGATGTCAGGGACCTTGAATATCACAAATGTGGCCGCTGGGGGTTTCCACTTCAAGTTTAGAAAAAGTGGGCGGAGCCACCAACAACCAATCGAATTTCATTCATTGATTTTCACAGAAAAAATAAAAATGCTGCCATTTTTACACATTAAATCACAGCATTCACAAACTTTGAAATGTTAGTCACTGAGTGACTGTGGTTCATAATTAGGAAAAAAAGGGGCGGGGCAACAACAACCAATCAGATTTCAGCCATTGACCTTAAAGAAAAATGATAAACTGCTGCTATTATCACAGTTTAAATGCTAGGTGTACCAAACTTGACTCAATTACTCACTGGGTGACTGCGGTCAAAATTTAGGAAAAGTGGGTGGAGCCAAAAACAGCCAATCAGTTTTCACCTCTTGACTTTAATGTAAAATTTTGTATTACCGCCGTTCTCACAGTTTTAAAACCGGAGGCCCCAAACTTGGCACTGACCATGACTAGGTAACTGGGGTTAAAATTCAGAAAACTGGGCGGAGCTTAAGACAGCCAATCACATTTTACCAAACGCTATTCAATGGGAATATTTAAATTCTTGTCAATCTTACACTGTTAATGGAAGAGTGCTCAAACTTGGTCCATTTGGTGAAGGGGTGACTGGGATGCAAATTTTTAAAAGTGGGCGGAGCCAAAAATAGCCAGTTTGTTTGAATGGATTTCAATGGTAAAATTGGATTGGCTTTAAATTTCACCGTTTTAATCCGGATTCTACCGACTTTGTGTACTCTCTAGGCACCGGGGGCGACTGGGCAAGACACCTATAGCGTTTCATAGCCAACATCCCGTGGTTTCTTCAGAAACGACACCCTCTAGTTTTTCTTATTATTATTAGCGCCCCCCCATTTTCTAAACGCTACTCCTCCAACAGTTTTAGGGGTACAAGCGCCAAACTTTCCACACCTATTCACCTTATAGCAAAGTATGTTGCTTGTGCTTTAGTAAGCGATCCCACCCACTGCGCCCGTGCGGCGGACCACCGAAGACGCCTTTTTTCGTTTTGACTTTGACAGGGAAAATCAAATCGCTGCCGCTTGTACAGTTTTGAAGCTACACTCCCCAAACTCGGACCGCATATTGTTGGTGTCACCCCGAATAAAAATATGTATTTTGGGGGGGCACCCCAAAGTGGGTGGAGCTACCAACAGCCAATGAAATTTTAGCAATTTTCTATACGCTACTCCTCCCAGAGTTTTAGGAGTACAATTATAAAACTTTGCACACTTGTTCGGCTCATACCCGAATAGGTTGCTTGTGCTCTGTTTAGCAATTCCACCCTCCGTGGCCCTGTGGCGGCCCCCCAAAGACCCCATTGTTTCCGATAGACTTTCATTGGAAAATTTGAAACTTTTGCCACTCGTACAGCATTAAAGTTACACTCACCAAACTTGGGTCACTTAGTCATGGGGTCAACCTGAAAAGTTCTGTCACATTTTGGGGACTCCAAAAAGTGGGCGGAGCAACAAACAGCCAATCAGATTTTCCCTATTGACTTCAATGAGAAAATGTCAAACACTGTCATTCCCACAGTGTTAAAGCCAGAGACCCAAAACTTGGCACCATGGGTCACTGGGGTTAAAATTTTGAAAAGTGGGCGGAGTCTACCGCAGCCAATCAAATATTAGCCATTTGTTTAAATGGGAAAAGTTAAAACTGTCGCCGCTTTTAGATTGTTCATGGGAGGGTCCTCAAACAGTTGGTCACTGGAGGACCGGGATCAAAATCTGGAAAAGTGGGTGGAGCCAAAAACAACCAATCAGATTTCTTTGATGATTTAAATGGGAAAAATTAAAATTGCTGCCATTTGCACGTTATTGATGTCATGGACCTCGAATATCACAAATGTGCTCACTGGGTGTTTGCACTTCAAAGTTAGGAAAAGTGGGTGGAGCCACCAACAACCAATCAAACGTCATTCATTGATTTTCAATAGAAAAACATAAAATTTCTGCCATTTTTACATGTTAAATGTCATGATTCCAAAACCTTAAAGTGTTAGTCACTTGGTGACTCTGGTTCAGAATTAGGGAAAAAAGGGGGCGGGGCAACAACAGCCAATCGGATTTCAGCCATTGACCTTAATGAAAAACGCCAAATTGCTGCTATTATTACGGCGTAAATGCCAAGTGTCCCAAACTCAGCACAATTACTCACTGGGTGACTGTGGTCAAAATTTATGAAAAGTGGGTGGAGCCAATAACAGCCAATCAGATTTTACCTATTGACTTCAATGTAAAAGTTTCAAATACTGCCATTCTCACAGTTTTAAAGCCAGAGGCCCCAAACTTGGTACAGACCATGACTGGGTGACTGGGGTTAAAATTCAGAAATCTGGGTGGAACTTAAAACAGCCAATCAAATGTTACCTATTGCTAATCAATGTCAATATATAAGTTGCTGCCAATCTTTCACAGTTAATGGCAGGGACATCAAACTTGGCACAGTCGGTCACAGGGGGACTGGGATTCAAATTTTAAAAGTGGGTGGAGCCAAAAACAGCCAATCAGGTTTTTTGATTGATTTTAATGGTACAATTTGATCTGCTTCAATTTTCACAGTTTTAAACCAGATTCTACCAACTTTGTGTACTCTCTATGCACCAGGGGCGACTGGCCCCAACACCTCTTGTGTTTCAAAGCCAACATCTTGTGGTTTCTTCAGAAACGACACCATCTAGTTAACTATTACAATGCCGCTGCTTTGGAGCAAGTTAAATCTTGTTACACACTTGATATAGGTAAATGTTGGGTATAAATTGAACAAGGTTATCTCTATCCTGTGACAATCCCCCAAATAATGGGATCTCTAACCCCCATTTAAGCATGTGAATGTAAACCATGTCCCACCTATAGCATCCCATGTATTGATAGCATAGCAAATAAAAGCCCTGTAGTACCCCCGTTAAATCTCCTGTGTCCCCATTTCAATGTTTGAGCGATTAAATTTGCATTTAAAGCTTTTTCGATGGGGTTCTTATAGACATGTACCATTTCAATGTCTGTATAAAGGGGGTACTACAGTCCTGTGATCTTCAACAGCAGATGCATCTTCCTAAAAGTGTCTTTTATCAGTATCTTCAAGGTGGTATTTCACTCAGGCCCGGATTTCCTTTTTCGGCGCTCCTAGGCTGCCAGGTCCTAGCGCCCGCCCTCTTTTACGTGCACCCGATACCCCACCACCACGCAGGCGTGCGCACATGTGGTGGGTCACTGGAGCTCCCCAGAATGCGGCTGGATGGTATGCCACCCCTGAAATATTTACCGCCCTAGGCCCGAGTCTTTGTAACCTTGCCACAAATCTGGGCCTTATTTCACTGTGGTATTGAACACTATTTCCCTCCTTAGAGAACAAGGAGCATATGTATAAAAATATACCCAATACTTGATGGAAAGACTGCCAATATAAAGTGGACGCATTGCATTGTGTTCCATTCCACCTGCATTTTGGGCTTGGATGCACCTTTGTTAGTACAGGCCCATAAGAAAGACTAGGCTGTGTTTTGTCCTACGGTGGAATGCAGGAAAATGAAGGCACTAGAACTAGACAACAATTCTCTGGGTCAATTAAGGACGGGAGTGCAAGTTAGCAACAACTGGCATATCCAAGAAACAGTAGTGAGTAGTCATGACGACATGTAGGTAACAGGGACCCCTTGGAAGGTCAAGATGAAGCCGCTAGCAGCCATTAATATTTAGGTGTAGAATTGGTACTTGGTTTTGACCTGGACAACCCGGTTTTTATAAGAGCTGCCTGGATTCCCCTTGCTACATGTTACGTTGATCAGAGGCAGGCCTGGATTTGTGGAAAGGCAACCTAGGTCTGGGCTTAGGGTGGCAGGATTTTAGAGGGGCGGCATGCTGTCCAACCACACCCACATTGGTCCAGATGATGAAAATTTGCACGAAAAACGGGGAGTGGATAGGGGTGACAAACGACAGTGGGCCTAGGGGCGCCCACTATGTAAATCCGGCCCTGATCAGCTGTCTGTATAATGCCTCTTTAAAGGACCAATGAATATTTAGCAAGGCATAGGTGAGGGGCATAGTGAAAGAGCTCATGAGATGACTTTGGGCTCATTTATAACAATGGAGAAATCTGTAACCTGGGCCTATGGAAACCATCAGGGACATAGTTACAGAGGAAGCAGACCCTGTAGCTGAAGGGCCCCCAGAAGGGATAGGGGCCCCATAAGCCTAATTAATGAGCAATTTTAATATATATTGGTGAACAGGACAACTGGATATTTTGGAGGCCCTAAATTGATTTGCTGTGGGAAACATCTAGTTGTGTTACTCAAATGTTTGCTTCTATGTACAAGTTATTCTGAATTGAGAAAGTCATTTGGATGACTGGTGAAACGTCTTCAAGAAAAACACATCAAGTCCAGTTGATTTGACTTATTTCTATAGATATACCATGACCTGGATGAATGAGAATCTTCACAAACGTTTGCTTTTATTGTTCAATCCTCAGATGCCTGTAAAAAGCCAGCTAATGGTTGGTTGCTATGGGTTACTGCCCAGGTGCACATTTGCCCAGTGTTTATAAAAGATCCCCAGTCTCCTCCCATACCATTCCTATGAGTACAGTTTCATGCCCTCACAACCATGCCAGTAGCTGTTAGAGCCTAAGTCAGCCCCCATTGGAAGCTCACAGACTGTGGCCCAACTTGAGTATATGAAACAGCAAGTTAAGTCAGATATTTGATCTAGCTGAGTAATGGCTGTTAGGGCTTGTTCACTTGAATGGCTTTCATCCAACTTTGCAAAACAGATCTATGAGAAGAAGTCATTGTATAAAGTGAACTCCCAGGCAGTGGAGTACATAGAGAGCTCTGCTGTGCACATCACTGTGGTCTGCTATAAAAATGAATAAATTACAAACACCAGAAATAATTATTATAAATGATTGTACAATTCATTCACAATTGCCATTGTTTCTCAGCTCTCATATTCTCTTTCATTTACAATGGATGTTTATGTAGCAGCAAATAAATTACAATACAGCCTGTGAAAGCTTTATAAAATAAAGTTGTTATTTTGCCTACACATGTGCCCACTGTATAGTTTAGGTGCCATATGTTAGGAAATGTAGGGGGGAAGGAGGGTACCCCCAAAAAAATGTACGGTCTTTTCCAGCCTATCACCCTTAAAAAAGTAAAAGACGCCACCATTTTTTTTTTTAAGCAAACCCTATCTACTCTATTGCACTTCGCCTGGTCTTAGGTGGCGAAGGCAAGTCTGGTGCAAAAGGTAACGTTCAGTAAAATGCGCAAGTTAGTGAATTCGCATAGTTACGTCCCTTCACCATAGCGCAACTTTGCCTGGTGTAAGGGTGCAAAGTAGCGCTAGAGTAGGTCCACTTCCCTAGAAAATTTACACCAGCGCCCGTTGGTAAATCGGCGAAGTAACGAAATGACGTCACGCTGGTGAATTTTCGCTAGTGTTAGCCATTTTGCCCTTTAGTAAATTTGCCCCTTTGTCTTTTTCTGGTTTTTGAGGCTTACAGAATGAACCTACAGAAAAGCATTGAAAATGTGGCATTAGGCTTTTTTGCACTTTACACACTGCTGTCTGCTCTTCTTGCATTCCCATAGGTCAGAGACCTGCCAGTTGCCTAATGAATATGGTGCTGACTGCTTGACTGTGTAGTCACTGTTTGGTGAGGGGCAAGAGGGGAAAAGCGCATAGGCATCCCCCAGTGGAGTAACTAGATATTACTGGGCCCCACAGCAAATCATTTTTCAGGTCCCCAAAATGTCTAGATGGTGACCTGTTTTACCAATATTTACAAAAATTCTATACGAATTAGGGCCTCATGGGACATCTAAACCTCCTGGGCCCCCCAGTAGCCTCAGGGTCTGCTTCCTCTGTAGTTATGCCCCTGGCATCCCCCCCAACTGCCCCCTTACTTGTGGATCATTCAGACACTCAAGTTAAGGAGTGGAAGAGAACACAGGCTCCCTGATGCTGGTCTCTATGCATCAAATTCTTTTCTAGTACTAAGGAGAAGTAAGATGTTGTGCCTGTTAAGTCCTGCTAAGATATATGTCTTCACTTTAGAATACTTCAGCATTTCATCTTTAGAGTAACAGTGATACCCATCACTGTATGCAGCTGCATGCATTTATACATGTATAAAACAACAAAAGTATTTAAATATATTGCCTGCTAAAAACAGTTCTTCACAATGAAAACTGTTCACAATTATGTAAAAACATCCCTCTGTAGGAAGGGTTCCCCATTAAAAAAAACACTAAACACTAAAAAAAGACAAGGTGTCCAACAATTAGCATAGTTCTTATTATGGAGGGCAGTAATCATTATTTTTAGTAGTAGTAGTAGTAGTAATAATAATAATAATAATAATAATAATTATAATAATAATAAATACTGTAAATTCTTTTAGGCATTCTTAAATTCTTACAGGCATGGCTTCTGATATATGCACCTATATAGATGTTAATCTACGTATAGTTGCCCCCTGTACATTACGCCCAGTCTGGTGCCAGCCTTTATCATATATAGTGAATGTGCGTAGAAACTTTAGTAAAACAGGGTCAAAGTCCAAGGCTTACACCTTCATGATAAATACAGCAGTGCAAACTCCAGACAAGTGACCTATCTGTATGGCTGTCCACCATAGAATCACTCACTCCTCTGTAAAAGCTGACCAAATTATTAGCCTTTGGTCTGCTAATGGGTAGAGGTAAAATAGATATTGTTTTCCATGACCATGTCAGGCAGTGCCTCCAACTCAATCACTGATTCTCCAGGAACTCATAACATCCCTATCTTGTTTATTGGTAATCAAGTGTTGAACCATATTGTGTGAAATCAGAATGTAGGAAGTTGGCATACATATGCCTCTACCCCCCCAAGAGCTATAGTCTAGTTCTGTCCAACTGGCGATCCACAACCCCCCCCTCTTGTGTGGCTCCCAACGTGAAAGTCTGCCTGCTATGACTTCTTACCTTGTGTAAAAAGTATCAGTACTGAGATTAACTGGCCCCTGCATTGTTTACACCTCAAATTCAGACTGTAAAATCCTGCATTGTTCACACCTGTAACACCTCTATTGTTCACACCCTAAAGACCTGTACTGTTCTACCCTCAGACATAGACTGAAACTGCCCACATTTTTCACCAGTTTACACCTCATACAAACTGATAAAGGGGCACTAACATTGTGTCACTGTATGTAGCACTGTAGGAACTGTTCATCTTAGAGTGGTCCTGATAGGTTTCCCTGTCTCCTGCTCTATTCTGCCTGCCCTATGCTCCCTGTGTGTACCATGCTCTGCCTTCCCTAGTAATACTTGTTAAGGGGTCCCCAAGGTGTTTAATCATGTGATGGGGATTGCTGTGTTATCCACATGGGAGGATGAGGCATATGGATTTAAGGGTATGTCTTAATATGGTTTAATAAACTTATTTATCTGGATAACTTATCTGGATGAGTGATATCCCTGCAGTGAACACCAACCATTTGTTTTTTTGTGTGCTACCACCATTAATGAAAATATGGTATTAAAAGTTCTTGTGGTGACATGGATGTGGTTTAAAGTGGAAGTGGTTTTAAAACAGGGAGTGGCCAACAATGGCTTCCATTATTGTCCCTCCACCTTGTAGACCAGAAAAATTCCAGCCCCTGGTACCACAGAAGTTGGACAGCACTGAGCTATATAATCTGACTAGGGTCATAACTGCCTTATAAATGCTATACATCTGTTAACTTTTTATAAGGTAAGGGAGACCCAGCCCAACTTGAAAAAGGTTTTTTTTACCCTGACAGTAAGAAAACTATTGGGCCAGAAAATACACTACCCTATCAAAGAAGATCCTGGTTCAGATCTGCATGAGAGACATTGCATATTTATAGTAATTGGCACACTATTAATGACTCATGGTCATTAATGGTGATTCAAGGTAAGAGATGTAAAACGGAAATATTTACTTAAATATATATACCAGTTTGGAAAGATTCTTTAATATGCCACTTAATATGATATAAACTATCTATTGCTTAAATATTCATTTTGGGGGTAAAGTTTTCCTTTAAAACACTTTTCACTTAGAATAGAGGTAGGACAATACTGCCAGATGGTATAGAGTGATATAGAATAGAATATATCCCCCATGCATATTACCCCATGTCCATGTCTGGGGGAAATGCCAATATGGCTTGGGGTAACAATTACTAGACTTCTTCTAGAATCTCTTCTCTTCCATTCTGCTTTAGAAACCCACTCAGTAAAGAGCTGATTTCTAGATTCCTTCTAGTGCAGAAAAATTTACCCAAAATGAACACCATTTTGTTATGTTTTTCCTTTCCCGTTTTCCCAGAATTAGGCAGTTTTTATGCGGTCCTCTGGGAATGGTAAAATCAGGTTCTATTATATCTTACATAATGACTGTTTTTAAATTATGATGGAGTTACATGGGGGAAAATTCAAATGCAGAATTCTGGGAGTAAAGTTGTGTTGTGCTGGTTCCAGGTAATAAAAAACGTATGGCCTTTTTAACTAAGTTCTATAAAATAAGAGGAGAGAGGGTTATTTTATAGTATTGGCATGTAAATCTAGTTACAATCTGTTAGACAACTTTCAGTCTATTAAATGTAAAATCACAGATACCACACAAAAGAAATTAGAAGGCCTGGTGTGTATTGGTTAATGCCTGTATTGTCATTAAAGAAAGGGAAAAGCTATGGCAGAACAGTGGAAGCTACATGAAAATGTGAATTGAGACAATGGGTTTCTGGATGCTGGCTAACAGAAAGGAAATTAATATTGAACTTTCTCACCTATAATAATTATGTTTAAATTTCCCTTTTACTGTATAAATGGTCATCAGGCTTTTGTTTGGCTTGGAGTGTTGGTTTATAGCAGAGCAGTCTTATTCCTCAAGGTGTCATATAGAGAAGCAAATGAGCAGTGCAAAGAGCATTCACAGCAGCAAAGAAATGTGTAAACCAGTTTGGTGGACTTAACGGCAGCACATCATAATCTTGACACGTCAGCTACATTTGTGAAGAAGAAGAAGTGATGTCTTTAGGCTAATCACAGTTACAATAGGGAAAAGGATTTTTATTTGTATATGCCTATATATCATATTAGATGTCATCTTCCTGATGTCTTCATTATCCAGATCATGGATGTTTATCCCAAACAGTAAATACCTTAGAATTAATTGATTAATTGGCCATTCAGCACTTCTTCATGTGATGCTTCTTCATGGGCTTCAATGGCTATTGGAATACAAAACTTATCGCACCAGAGGATCATATCAGACAACTTCTGATAATAATCGGAAATTCTACAAGTAGATCTGAGTCCACGATAAGTACCAAAGACTGAAATGGTGAAACATCTTATATGTGACAAACATACACACAGACAGAAGGAATTCTGGCAAAGAAGTCACATAGATAGAAGATTCACTGTGTATAATTGGTCCTGTACCTGTACTTCCTTTATCCTTGGCAAGTAAATCTGGACAGCTGACTGAAACAAATTATTGGCAAAGCAGCTGTTAAAATGCCTAGTGGGCCATAACATTTTAATGGTTGGTACATTGAAAAATAACTGCATGTCGACTCTGCTCGGGACATGGGGTTGACACCTACCTGTAAGAAATCTGTATGTTCTCCCTGCATCTACTTGGGTTTCCTCCAGGTACTCCACTTTCCTCCCACACTTCAAAAACACGGGAGCAACTTTATTGCTTTTAATGAACTGACTTCAGTGTATGAATGTAATAGGAGACTTAGCTTGTAAACTCCTCTGGAGCAGAGACTGATAACTTGTGTAAATATACTGGCCTTATATAAGTTAAGGGTGACAAATAAAAACATATTTTTTAAAGAGTTTTTTCATATCATAAGAAACAATTTATTTTATATGAAATATATGAATGGTATTTTCATTTGCAACTACATAATAACCTTGTTTTGTTTTGCATTCTAGACTCATAATGGCTGAACAAAGATCTCGGTCTTTGTCTACTTCAGGTGAAGCTTTATATGAGATTCTTGGCCTAGAAAAGGGGGCTACGCACGATGAAATTAAGAAGTCTTACAGGTATAATTTGTTTTCAATTCTTCTGAAATGATACTAAAAGAGAGAATAAAATTCATTGTATGCAACCCCCCCCCCCTGACTTGAATGGAATCTGATCTCAAGGTAGCCTTGGTCACTAGTACCCTGGCCTTGAGGTAGAACCACCTGATTAGCTACAAGAGCAGTTCTTTGTTTTTCTGTGCTGCAAAGAGATATCTCTATACTCTCCCACTGGTAACTCCTTTTTAAGGGTGGTGGCAGATGGGGAGATCTTCTATACTGCAGACGAGGAAACTTTGGACGACTTCGGAAATCCAAAGTGATTCGTATGCCATATTCTTGCCGGCCGGAAGGCGATTCGGGGAGACTTATTGCCTGCAGTAGAGCAGCTTTGTTGATGGGCGACTAATCTCCCCATGCGCCACCACCCTAAGCCCGTATGTTCTCATGTCATATGTTCCCGAGTCTATAAAACTCTGTGATTTCTTTGTTAGGGGTTCTGATTCTTTGTGTGAGTTCAGAAGCCACAAAGCTTGTGTGAGATAAACTTTATCTTTTACCTCAAGTGATCTCTGGTAACTGAATTTCTACGACAATAATTACAATAATATTTCATCCATACCCGGGATTATTTTGTCTTGATTACTTTAAATAGAATTTGTCTTAACATGTAACCATGTTTGATATGTGAGACTTCTAGCTTTCATAATAAGATGCTGCAGAGGATTATATAAATAAAATAGTTCAATGGAATCCATACCTTCTTTTATACACCCGTTATATATTTTTTGACATATTAACAGGAAAATGAATCATCTGAACCTTGAGTAGGAGCCAGTGTTTTCTGACTGTTTTCCCATATCCTTTCTTAGGTCCTCCTATAGCGCATTGTGCTTTTATAGTCCCTTTGGGTCTAGTTTCTAGTAGTTTCTATGCAGTTGGCATTGAGTCCATTTGAATGCTTTCTATGCTCTCTACTTACAACACAAGATGGCATGGCCTGACATAACTGGGGCATGAAAATTGCTCATAATTAAAAAATGTAGCAAAAACACTCAAGTCTGCTCATAGCCTGTACCAAGATCAATACTATAACACTATGAAAATGCATTTTCTCTCTAAAAATAGTAAGTAATGGGCACTTTCCAGAAACAAATATCAACCCTGGTCTTTGATTCTAAATCATGAAATTTCTCCTTGCAGCTTCAATGAGGAATTTCAAACTGGAGGCTATGGGCCAGCAATGTTACTCAAAGCCAGGACCTAGTCTTTCTGTGTTTTTTTAATCTTTTCAAAGAACTGCCAAATTATTATGGTGCCCCTATTTGCTGCAGTAAGGATACCGTTAATGCAATGGTCTGCTCATTAAGTGCTAACGCTGTGACTGCCAGTGGGCTAATTACTAGTGAATGACTGCTTTAGCGTGAGTCATGTTTAATTAGAATAAACTTCAAAAAGATTATTTTATGACAACAGCCTTTGTAGGTTAATAAAGCATAATGAAGTCAAATTAGGTTGGTTTTATATAGGATTTAATAACTGCCAATAACGTTGTCAGTTTCAATCACAGCAAAGTTGATAGAAATTAAATTTAATTAATTGAAAATACTTATATTTCTATAAAAGGAATGCCGGCTTCTTCAGAACAATTATACACATAAACACACACACACACACACATATAGACAAATACAAGAGGTCCTCTGCACTCAAGCCATTTCAATATATTTAAGACAGAGACATTTTGTGCATACAGCTACTATTGTTTGTCCATATATTGCAATATATTTAAGCTGGCCAACTACATCAAAGTCATCCCATATCTGGCCAGTCCTACGCTAATGAATCAGATGAAAATTGAGCATAGGACTGGCCAGATATGTTTCCTGTTTTGTTTAAAGGGTAAGGCATTTTTCAGTAGCAGTATGCACAAAATGTCGCTGTCTTAAATATATTGATAATGGGTTGAGTGCAGAGGACTCTTGTATTTGTCTATATGTATTTTGTGGTCACAGCCTCATTGCACCCTCGTCTAATGGTTTTAGAAATTAGTGGTGAGCACAACTTCCTTGTTTGTTCCCAATTTGTTGCCATTTTTGGATCATGATCTGATGAAGTTGTTTTTCAATATTCCTAAGGGTAAGGGCACACGCTGCTATTTTGGGAGATTAGTCACCCAATGACAAATTGCTTCTTCTCCCCAAACTGCCTTCCCTAGTATCTAAATCGCAAGCGGGATGGCACTCGGACCCCTTCAGTTTTCCGAAGTTGCCTCACGAGGAAACTTTGGGCGACTTCGGAAAGCCGAAGCTATCCGACTGCCATCCCGCCGGCGATTTACATTCTAGCCATCGGGAAGGCATTTTGGGGAGATTAGTCACCCGAAGCGACTAATCTCCCAAAATAGCAGCATGTGCCCTGGCCCTTAAGGTAAGGCCTAGGCAGTAAAGGAATTGGGGAGGGATGTGCAAGGATCCCATTTGTCTTCTTCTTTATATCTGTGAAAAAGCAGTCCCTGAGGATGGATTCAAGATATTTGGATTCACAGAACCTGGGGCGAAACTAGCGGTAGGCAGAAGAGCTGCATGCCTAGGGCACAAAGCTGGTGGTACCATGCACGTACCTTCTCTGCCGCTTACCCTTAGTTCGGTCCCCTCTGGGCAATAGAAGGAAATACCAAAATGGCTTTGCTTTAAAGTAGGTGAAACCAGAAAATATTGGTGGGTGAGGCTTATAATTATGGGAGGGGCTACACATGGCACACATAGCATCCCTCCACTTTTTTTACCCCAATTCAAGCACTGGCCCTAGGGACAGGTGAGGCTGGGGTCTGTGGATGCTGGGAGTTTGGTTTAAAAGCTTTTTTTCTATTGTGGATAGAGATAAGTGTTCCATATAATATTGACACACATGCAGCAAAACTATGTTTTTATATTTGCTTAGTCTGCAGTCATTTTTGACACAGTCAAGTTTACGGCAAAGCTGTTTGTTGATGGAATGCAGATCCTTAATCCACACCTCTTTTCATTATTCCACCTGCATCGCAAATTAATGCCTTATTGATGATGTGAATATATTGATGACATATCCATATATAAATCTGGAGTATTCTGCTAATATTGCTCCTTTGTGGCACCTGCTGAAGCTTATGTAGTATTTACTATTCCTTTTGTGAAAGTGTCAGCCACACATCACCATTTGTTTATGATTTCATCACTGCAGAGAAGGAAAGGCGCACAGATTTCTGATTGAAACGCAAATTGAATGCTCTTAAAATGGAATTTCCTATATAAATGCAAATTGGGATTTTTCTATCATTATTATGGAATAATAAGTGGAAACAATCAGAATAAACTACTATGACAAAAGAATACTATAGAAGTCCCTAATCTACTAGGTGATTTTTCCAAATTAGGATCAGACGTATTCCAAATACTGCCAATGGAAATCAGTTTAACTCAAGAGCAAAAAGTCAGATTCTATTGACCCTAAAATCTTCAAAATGTATAATCTTCAAAACCTGCAGCTTGTATAGAGTCTATATTTACCTTAACATATAACACCCATTAATGCTGTTCTGTATACATCATAGTAGGTATTAATGGCTCAAACAAACTGCAATTTCAGCCATTAAAAGGCTAGTGTCTTACATGACAGTTCATGGATCACCACTGGGCAGGGTGCAAAGTGCAAAAAACAGGCCCAAGATGCCATTTTGTACCCTGGCCCATGGATGAGCACCAACAGGATTAGGTGCTACAAAATAGAGGGCAAAGATCTGCTCTCTCCCTACATTTGACAGTGCTGTCTTCAGGAGGGGCAGGCTGGGGAAAGAATGTAGGCAAAGCATTTGCCTATGACTAAGTGCTAGGTAAGCTTGAAACGTGTTAGGCGCTATAAGGTGTTTTTCTGAAACATGTTTTTATTATGATTATGGAATAAACTAAGATTTTTTACTCTTTAGCATGCTTTGGAAAATTATTTAAGCATATATGGTTGTACCTCTGTTTGGCCACTGGAGGCTTCCGGCATGCTACCATAATGTTTATTTGATTCTACTCCCTAGCCACCTACTTAGTATTCTAAAGCTCATGGATATGTCAAAATGTGTTAAACTGCTTTGAGTAGTTGAACATAAATCTGTGCTATGCTCAGAAGCAGCTCAATTGCCCATTGGAAACCTTGCTGCCCTTGCTCAGGTGCCTATATGGTAAATTCAACCATGTTCCTAGTCATATTTTTTTGTAGAGTCACCTAGGCCAAAACATGGTCCAAGGGTCTCATATGCCCTATTCCTATATGGCTTGTACAGATGGTACAGATAGTTGGTCAGATGCTAGGGGTTTCTAAAAAAGAAATCTTATCTTCACTCAGGGCTTTCTCTGGGGGGGGGTTTAGCCTGATGTACTACACAAATAGCATTCATTTCCCTTTTGTACTGTATGTGTTACCCCCACCCATATGGAGAAAAGACCTCTGAGATTTCTGTTCAGTTTATCTTGCCCAATTTTTCATGACATTTTACAATAAACTCTATCAAACACATTAATAACTCATTCCAAATACAATATAGCCATGGAACCAGTACTTAGTCATCAGGACAACAATTATCCAGTACCAGGACTTTTGTATTGTATGTGTCACGTACGGCTCCCTAAATTCAGAACAATTGCTAAGCGCCCTGGTCACAGCTCAATCTTCTGCCTATAGCAGCTGCCTTTGGCCTGGGGAGGAGCCCTCAGCTACTCAGATGCCACCAGGTTGTACCTTGAGAGGAGCAAAGCAGATGTTCTCAACAAGCAAAGGGGCACGTGCATTTCCAAGGTTTTTGGATGAAAGGCATCAGTTCAGGGAAAAGACAAGGCAGAGTTCTAGCAGGGTCAGACAGGCAGTGGTCGGTACAGGAGGAGTTCAAGCAAGGTCAATCAGGCCAGGGTCGGTACAGGCAGCGTTCATAGGAATAGTCAGGCAGGCATGGGTCAATACTGCTAGATTTCAGAATAGTCAAGCAGGCAAGGGTCAGGATTAGCATAGTTCAGATTAGTCAGGCAGGCAAGGATAAAAACTGGAAACAAAACAGACAGGAATAGCACCCAGATACTAAACAAGTTAGACCTCACAACGGGCAACAATCACAAGCCCAAAGCGCCTTTAAATAGTTTGAATTTCGTGCCATGAACGCGATGACATCACCAGCACAGCACGTAAAACCCGGAGGTGAGCCCTAGGAAACAACCGGCAATGGAGTAGGAAGCACGTGGCGCTGGATATTCAGGGTGTACCAAGATGTTTAAATAAAGGAAATGTGTTTTAAACGTTGATGTGGAAATGAGCGATTCTGTACGAAGAGAGCCCTGGAGTGCGCCGTCCAACCAATACATTGCAAGCTGAGTTATTACAGTATGATTGTAACCAAAATTCACCTTAAATCTCAGTCTTTTTTCATCCAATATATTAAAAAGGACAGTCTTGCTTGTTCTGTAGCCACATACATCGTCTACCACTACCCAGCCATTGAACAAGGAAGAAATAATAGTGGTGCCAATATGAGCATCCATCCTATGTTGTTAGTAATATGCTATGTCTAGAATCGACAGAATAATTTACATATATTGATATATGTGATAGATTAATTATCTAAATGAAACCTCATGGATTTACAAAGGCCATGTTAAATCTACTGTATTTCATTAAGATCCTGTCAAAGAATAGTTTTAACACACAACTCACACAGCACGATCTTCTCGTTCTCTCGATATAACTTCATTTAAAAGGGATATTGAGGTTTCATTACCTCTGTCTTATTAACGTCTAACATTTTATTTTACAATAAGTGATAATAATTAATTTAATGTCCTGGCATACAGTAACAACACTGGAAATGTAGATTAATACGATTTTTTCTGGGATCTCCTTTACATTCTGTTCCAGGTAATTGCTGCTACATTGTTTTAATGGTTCTGTGGTTAGTAACCTTCTAAAATTACATTCAATTGCTTATCTTGATTTCCTGGTTAGCAATTGATTTGCATGTGTGCTTCAGACTTAAAGAGATACTGACATCAGAAAATAACCTTTTTTTATTAACTATCATAACATTATCTTTGAATGCTATTTATAATTTTGTCATAAAAGTATTTGCCTGATGCTTTTACATTACCTTTCTTACTACCATGTTCCTCTATGAGGGGGCTGCCATGTTTGTGCAGCAGTAGTCCATTAGCATTAGAAACTCTAACTGACAGTCAGGGGCAGTCAGGTTGGCAAAACAGTCAGGTTTAGGAACTTGACAATCAACGATCAACATGACCTATAGGTAACTATTTATGTAGATTAATATTTTGAAAAGAACATTTTTAGTGTCAGTATCACTTTAACTCACTTCTGTATAGCCTTGCACTATGTACACTAGTTAAGTTATAATATCACTATGTGATCTAATTGCAGTACATAACCACCTAGGTCTGATGAGAAGTCCCAGCAGATGTCACCTCGGAATTAATCTCTGTTCAGACATATGGAAATCATATGAAAATAAACTCTATTTTGTGACAAAAGTTGCACTTAGGTTAAACGTGTGTAATTTTCCAACCTAACTTACTATGTTACTATGAAATTAGCATCATTTTTTTTTTAAATAAGAGAGAGTGTTTTGTTTGAGACAAAGCAACTCGCCTCTCTAGAGAAGAGCATATGTACAACAAACTTTTTTTTACCCATGAGCCACGAAAAAAGTTCCTGGGGTGCCACATAACATTGATTGGCTATTTGGAAGCTCTATGCGGATTGGTAGCCTACAGGAGGCTCTGCTTGGCTGTAAACCTGTTTTTATGCTACCAAAACTTGCCTCTGGTCCAGGAATTGAAAAGGAGGACCTGCTTTGAGGCTACTGGGAGCAATATCCAAGGGGTTGCTGAGCAATGTGCTACTGAAAGCCAATGGTTGGGGACCACTGAGCTAGAGCAAGGCCTGGTTTAAAGCCTAGACACAGCCAGAAGAGAAGATCATATGGGTAAGATTCATTCTATTATGTCAGCTAACATGCTACTGGACATCTTAAATAGTCAGTAATTTTTCATGTAAACAGTCTGGAAGTTAATATATGTCTTAGCATATATATTTTTAAAACTAGGAACTGGCACTTATATGACAATGTAACAAACTATATCATACAATACTTTAATACCCCTCTGAATTCTGTCTGTAAATTAACCTCCAATTTAGACTGTTAGCCCTATGGGGTAGGGTCCTCCAGCCTTTTGTCTCCTTAATAAGTATTGTAATTATTTTATATTTATGTGAATTATATTTCTAATAATGCACTTATTGTTACTTTTTATTTCAATGACCCCTTGTTTGTTACTTCTAATTTATTGTTTTTGTTGTACAGTGCTTTGCCCTCAAGGAGCGCCATACAAATAAAATATACATACATACATACAAAACGATCAATCTATTTGGGAATGGGATCCTCATGGGATCAACTCCCATTAAAGTTAATCCCATGAGGGAAAGTATTTTTTGCCACAAATGAACGCAACCGATCTTCCCGTAAATATGCTAGCAAATATCTAGAAAAAACTTGAATTTGAAATGAATTAATCTAAAAATACAATAAAGATTTCCATTGGCATGAAATATATTGTTGCATGGATCTATGCTATCTATCTATCTATGTTAGATATAAAAGGTGTCTGTTCTATAGAAGATCAAATATATTTTATATGAATAATAACAAATTAATTGTGTGCATATACACTACAGAAATATACAAAAATTGGACAACAAAATATTTATTACGAATAGTATTTTTAAAAATCTGTTTTAGATAATAAAGTCAATACGGACACCAATCAAAATGCTATTAAACACAAAAGTTTGCTAGAGCGCTTCAGGTCTGAGATACTCTGGCCACAAACAGCTTTGTCCTTAGGAGACTTTGGAATCTTTTGAGCAGAAAGAAAATCTCTCAAAATACAGTATTTTGCTGTGGAAAAGTAATCACACACCCCTTAAACTTATAAAAACAGAAGGGTCCAGATAAAATATTTACTATAACCATGCACTGAAGATTTCAGCAGATGCCGAGCAAAGCCCCATAGCCAAGAGCTGTATTTTAATATCTAAACAGTTGGCAGCATCCTTCTATTTACTACTCTTAAGGAACTGTATAAATGTGTATGCAATTTACAGCCATGATCACTGAAAAGCACTGACGCCTCCTCGGTTTTTTTTTTGTTAAATAACAAGATACTACAGAGGGTACTATAGAGAATTGTTTCAAATACTACAATGATACATTTATATTAAATGGCTTTTTCACAGTTAAAGGATGAATGAAACCCTTCAGTGAATCTTTGACTCCTTCAAAAAAGCATTCTAGTTCAGCTGACCCCTTGTGACACTCTTGGCAGGACATAATCTTAGATTACAAAATTGGATTGGGTGTCCTTGAACATAAACATCACCCATCATCAACGCCAACGTCTAACTCTGTCTGGACACGGTTTAATGTGTGAACTCTGTAGGGCTTATTTGCTATCTCTTGAACCTTACTGGCTTTAAATTATGTCATATACACGGCAAGAATTACTTGTGTCTCTCATTATGTAACACCCCCATTTTGTTACTTTACCCAAATAGTGCCCCTCCACAATACCATATTCATGAGGGGTAGTGGGAGTTTGCATGTAGCTATCCCACACCCTACTCATCCCCTAAATTTAATTACACATAATTTAGACTCATGGAGTATGGTTGAGCACAATCGGCAGTGGGGCTCTCTACTTACCACCTGTCCTATGATGGGTTGCCAGGCCAATTAACCAAAGAGACTGGGTCATCTTTGGCAGCTACTTTTTGTTAAGGATTACAGGCTTGGCATAGACTAATCGGAGCCCCTTAGTAGGGTAACCAGGCCAGAGGAATGGGGTCAAAGCAGGTACTGAAAAATAGTAGTCCTTAAGGATACATTCTAGATCATTGCAAAGGAGTTTAATGATCAAAAACAGCACACAGGAAGGGGCAGGCTTATATAGTTCCTTAAACAGGCGATTGCCTGCAGTGTAGGATTGTGGTGGATATCCATCCGTATGATACGTATACATGACCATATCAATGGAGGGATACTTGCTACAACCTGGGGAAGAGTAGTGGGAGTATAAGGACAGTCCACTGATATCAGGGAACCCTTAGAGTATAACAAAAGGTCATCAGTCTTTCTCTTTTAATCAATTGGTTACACAGGAACTGTTCAGAGCCTCCATTGGGAGTAGTGATGTGTAGGCCAAGAAAAACTCAACCCGCAACAAACCCAAAATATTGCCTTTGTAGGACCTGCACTCTTTATGCTGTTTCTGTGAGAGCCTCTAGTTCCAAGACAGGGAATTCTTGAGCAGAGTATACTTCCCCAGTCTGACCCGAACCCAACCCTAACCAGCAAACTTGCAGATAGTACCAAGGCTGAAATTGAGCCTAGGACCCAAGTACTACAAGGCAACAATACAACCCACTGTGCTTTGTGTTCACCTGGGGAAAGGTGTTAATAAGGTGCCCTGTAATAGCTGTTGCAACCCAATAGCTACTGTGCGTTGCTGCTATTGATCTTAAATATTCATTCTGCTGTGGCACATGTATTTAGGTTCCTCATAGTACACGAATATCATTCAAAATTGGCAAGCCACCATACAAGCACAGATAATTTCTTACAACCTTGTTTGTGCATATATTGCCATCTTAAGCCCAAGAAGAGCCTGAACAAAGTTTTGCGGGTAAATGTGGTGATATAGCGTAAAGCTCTGTATTATTGTCTGTTATTGATTACTGATGCTAAAAAAGATTGGATGCAAAAAGTTCTACATATAAAGTTCAGAGGAACTGTTCAACAGACGTATTAACAGATGAATGAAAGAGCTTCAGCTGGCCGAATAGCTAAAGATCTGCTAATTTGGTGAGGTCACCTAAACCAATACAGTATGTCCACCTTGAGGTGGGTAATATTGGGCTGATCTGGTCATTTGGAGCTATGCAGACCATCTGGATGAGAACTGCATCAACGTGCAGATGGGGTCCTTTCAGTCCTAGTTTCGGCCAGTTATTAGTTGAGTTGGCCCATCAGCTGGCACCATTCACAGGCCAATAAGCTGCCACCTTTGCAATGTGTAACTTGTAGAGCAAAATTAGATGTGGCAAAACATGTACTATGCCAAATGATCAGTTTGTGGTCTTCTATATAGTATGTAGATGAATGACTCCCAGCCAATGTTCCCACTAAGATGTGTGCACACAACAAATTTTAAAAACTGCACACAAAATGTGAGCACAAAATATTTTTTTTCTGCACTTAGCCGAGAAGGAATTAGAGGGAACATTGCTTCCAGCATCCCAACAACACTCAGAAATATATGGAAGTCTGCAGCTTTATTATATAAAATAAATAAAATAAAAACAGTTTATCACCTGATTTGCATAAAAAGGGACAACTGAAGCAACAGGAAGACAGGCAAGGAATATTTACATACTGGTTAGAGCTGACAGCAGTGCTTTACCCATTATTATCAGTGATTATGATGATATTATAAAGTACTTATGAATGAAGGGTCTAGCTCTGGGGAATAATTGCTGAACTCGACGGTTTGCAGGACAAGATGAATCATTATTCGTAATAGCCTTAATAGGAATGCTAATAAATTTAAATTTGTTGTTACAGTTTTAAAAATATCCCTAAACTCATTTTCCGCAGTTTCATACCAAAAATCTATTTTCAATTCTACGGTTGCTAATGAGTTTGGTATTTCTTGTGGCACATGGTCGAATTTGGACTTAATTTCAATGACAAGAATATATCTGTGTGAAGGAGGTTTCATTAATTTACAAGTCTTTTTTTACACTTTCATTTCTTTTGTGTCCATTCACATATTTTAAAGCTTGCTTTTCCGTGAATTAATTATGCAGTGTGCTGAATATTCATATTCCCTTCTGTCTTCATTAGGCAGACGGGTGCTTCTTTTGCTCTAATATGCACAATGCATATATTTATATTTGTCACTCTCTAAAGGGAAAGGATTCTGTATTTATAAAGAGGCATGATGTTTTATTTAATTTCTATTAAACAGACAGCAGTTTATAAAGGCATAGGTTAATGTGTGTGCAGAACATTTCTTTTATGGATATTTGCATTTATGCATAAAAATCAGATGTCAGGAAGTGAGTGGTCTCTCTGGAGGAATGAATAAAGCATATAAACACCAGATGGTGCTGTTCTCTTGTTGTCTATGGATAATGCCTCAACAAGTATGGATACATAGGTGTAGAGACCCTGGGGTTAAACATTTCCCAGGTATTTCCCCCTTTCTATTCTTGGACACCTAAAGTGGTCCTTTAATTAACACAGGCAGCTATGTCCCTTTTCCTGGGTCCATTGTTGTTCAAGTTTTTAAAAGTATAAAGATGTATAGCCCCATGTGATCAAGCTCTTTCCTGGGACCTCACCTCTTTGGGAGGTTGAGTTCAGTTAGTTTTATAGTCATTCTAGGAGCAAGAGATAGTGGCAGGTTATCTTAGTGAGCAGCTTTTGGCTCTAGTAAGGAGAGTAGTTGGGGTTAGTACCCTTGCAGTACCAAGCTGCCAGACAGGAACACGAGTGGGTGAGCTCAGGATCAGGGAAAGTACCAAAAAGCAAGTCCATGAGATCCCTAGTGCTGGGGAAGTCACCAAGACAGGCTGCACTACCCCTGAGAGGGATCTACTTAAAATATCAGAAGTGTGGAGGTTTTCCATTGTTTCACTGTGATCTGTATTGGAAGAACTAATGTGCCTGATTGCTGTGAGCCATATCATCTGCCACTGTTCAATAAATAAGTTCTTGGTTTGTAGCAACCCTCTGGACCACCAGGGTCGAACTGGGCCGGCAGGACACGGGGAAAAAAACCTGGTCCAGACCACAGCGGCATTCTCTCTCAGTGCCAACGCCGTGAGTTTATAGGTTGGGAGGGGGCCCCCGGGGACCTTCTTCAGTGAAAAACTGAGACCAAAATAAAGAGCATTTTTTAAATCTGAAGTGATACAAATGTCATTTTTGTATTTAGGAAAAATATCAAGATGCTTTGCTGAGGGGGACACTTTCTCTGGGTCAGCTAAATGTGGACACAACTCAGTATGATGGACTTTGTCTTTTGTTAACTGCTTTTTATAATTTTTAATATATAATTGTTAATAAAAAGTAGCAATAATAATACATTTGTACTGTAGCCTTACCGAGCATTTGTTTTTAGATGAGGTCAGTAACCACCATTTGAAAGCTAAAAAAAGTCAGAAAAGGACAATTAATTCAAAAACTATATAAAAATAGAAAACATGAAAGCCAATTGAAAAGTTGCTTAGAATAAACCATGCTATAACATACTTAAAGTTAACTTAAAGGTGAACCATCCCTTTCATGTGTATGGCAAGTGTAACATAGTCGTCAATCGGGAAACTTAAGAGGCAGCGGATACACTCAGACACACAAGGGAAATCCCTGCGAATTCCGGTGTTCACGACGCCCTTTTGGGGTCCCGGGCTTTCTGCTGCGGGAACCAACGAGGAATTGGTGCGTTAGGTAGAAAATAAATCTGACAAGGATTAGGCAAAAACTTAGTCGATAAGGCAAAAGGGTCAAGGCAGGCGGTAAAAAAACAGGCAGGAGTCAAAAACCAGAGTAATCCAATTGAATAGAACGCTTCAGCAGGGTCTGTAAACAGAAGCTTGGGCACTGTCAAAATGGAGAATTGGCTTTTTAAAGGGAGTTTGGCACCAAAAATTCAAATTCCATGGCGAATGATGACATTATGATGCTAGGCGTCACGCCGCTCAGCACCAATGCCCGCTTCAGATCAGACGCATGACGTCAGCGCCGAAAGTGCCTGCACCCCCTCAGCCTGGACGAGACATGCCGGGAGGTAAGGAAGGCAGGAGATCTCCCGACGCGTTTTACAGCCAGCATAACACAGGAAGACAAAGGAAGATAAATGGGGGTTAAATGCCATTCATGGATCTCTACTGATAATCTTGATAATCCATGATAATCTTTTGCAAACGGTGTAGAGAATATATGGGCTCTTCCTTAGCACTTTCCATGATTACAGTACCTGGGGAGGACACTTATTCTAGCATATGTCACTAATGTCTCAAGTCCATTTGAGGGGCATAAAAATATATTTTTGAAAGACGTAGATGTGAATAAGGGCAGCGACATGCTGCTACTTCAGGAGATTAGTCGCCCAGCGACAAATCACTTCTTCTTCGGGGCAACTAATCTCCCCAAACTGCCTTCCCGCCGGCTAGAATGTAAATCGTCGGCGGGATGGCACTATGAACGATTCGGTTTCCGAAGTCGCGCTGAAGCGGTCCAAGTGCCAACACGCGATTTACATTCTAGCCGGCGGGAAGGCAGTTCGGGGAGATTAGTCGCCTGAAGAGGAAGCGATTTGTCGCTAGGCGACTAATCTCCCGAAATAGCAGCGTGTCTCTGCCTTTATGCTCCATTCATAAATCCAAGCAGCAACAAGGTAGTAGACATTTCATGCCATGATATCAAATGAATCTGATTGTCCCCTACTTATAAATATATTTCTTTTTTCATATTGTTCATCACAGAAAATTGGCTCTAAAACACCATCCAGACAAAAACCCAGACAACCCTGAAGCAGCAGAAACATTCAAAGAGATAAACAATGCTCATGCAATACTGAGTGATGTATCCAAGAGGAATATTTATGACAAATATGGCTCACTGGGGCTGTATGTTGCAGAACAGTTTGGAGAAGAAAACGTTAATGCATACTTCATGTTGTCAAGCTGGTGGGCAAAGGTAACAGTTCTAAGCCACCTTGTTCTGTACTGTTCAGTAAAAACCAAGCTCTTTAATCATAGCCACCATTTATCAATGAAAGTGGCATGATACAGTATCTGTACTGTTAGTTATAGTTCTGTTGTAGGAACATAGAGCTTGAAGTGGACCTTCCCTGTAACAAGTCTTCAATTCGTTGAAGTAGTAATATCTTACCAAAAACATTATTTTAAGAGCAATTGTTTTATTACACACTCCATTCTTTTAATAAGCAAATATACATTTTGCAGTTTTATTATATTATTATGATTATTTTTCCTTTTTTTTCAAGTCACATCAACATCCTGCTTACAAAAATCTGCCAATAACGAATACTATCCGTCCCAATCAATCACTGACTTTAAAAATGTCACTGTTCCCTTACATCATGTACTGTACCCCATTAATTGTAACTGAATATAGACCTGGTGATCAGCAGCTAAACTGTCAGTAAAACATTTATTTTATTGGGTTGCGTTCCCTAATAATAGCTGAGGTAGTTCTGCTTTCAGAAGAATGACTTTTAATTCGTTGTTTGCATACACTATATAGAATTATAAGGAAGTGGAAAAGCCTCCTGTGAATAAAACACAGGCACACGCTCGATGTTACACTGACAAAAACGGCTTTATCTCAGAATAAATAAAAAATTGCCATGCTGATGTGTCCAGGGCTTTAAACTCACATAACAGTAAGGGGCAGATTTATCATGTGTCAAATTGAAAATTCAAATTTTCGAATTCGAATTTCAAGTTCATTTTAGTGTAATTTGACTAAGAATAGTCCATATTCGATTCGAGTTTTAGAAAAAAAAATCGAATTTCGAATTTTGAAATTTATTATGTACTGTCCCTTTAAGAATTCAAATTCGACTCTGTGCCATCTAAAACCAGCAGAATTGGCTTTTTAGCCTATGTGGGACCTCCTACAATCAATTTGTAGTCATTTGGTGGACATTTGAAAATATAATTTTTTTAAAAAAAAAACTTGAATTGAATTTGATTTGAGCATGGAGGTCTATCCTATTCACCTGAAATTTTAAAAATTCAATTTTTAAAATAAATTTCGATTTTTTTTTTCTTCCAAATTTCGATTTATTTATTCGAAATTCGACCCTTGATAAATCTGCCTCCAAAGGATTCAGTTGAGCTAATGGCTAATTGATTCAAATATAAATCTTGCATAAAAAGTGCTGTGATTAGGAAGAACCCTGAACCATCTCTAAATAGTGGATTTTATAAAATGTTTATATGCAGAGTAGGTGATACCTTTTATAGGCTCATTAATAGATTTTAAATGTTTTATATCATGCCTGAAGAATAGACTTAAGCAGCTTCAAAAGCTTGAATTTTGGAATCTACTAAGTCAATACTAATCAATAAAAGGTACCACTTACTCTAGGGGGCAGGTTTATCAAGGGTCGAATTTCGAAGTTAAAAATACTTTGAAATTCGACCATCGAATTGAAATACTTCGACTTTCGATATAAACGTTTTTTTTAATTGACTTTGGGTATCCTGCGGTTGAAGTAAAATCGTTCTATCAGCACTTCAGCAGGTTTAATTTGGTGAAGTATTGAAGTCAAAGTTTTTTTAAAGAGACAGTACTTAGATTATCGAATGGTCGAATATTCGAATGATTTTACTTCGAAACGAAGTCGAAGTCAAAGTCTTCTATTCGATGGTCGAAGTATCCAAAAAATTACTTTTTAGTTCGAAAATTCCCTCAAATTCACTTCGACCCTTGATAAATCTGCCCCCAAATGTCCCTGCCATGTTTAGTTTGTCATGAGACCACCCATCATGCAGCGAAGAATATCAATCATGTTAGTCGATGTATTAATATGGACACTTAGGGGCATATTTATTATGTGGCACAAAAAAATTGAATAATTCGCCACACATCACCAGGCATCGCAGTGTAAAAAACGGTGTAAAAATTTGCGACATTTTTGCGTGTTTTTTCTTTGAGACAGAACTTACATACAAAGGTCTGAAGCAGAGCAAAATAACGGCAGCAAATCTGGCATTCTCATCGCGTAAAATAACACACACCTTGATAAATTCGCCATTTATTTTACACAGCTTTTTACACTGCTTTTCTGGCGCATTTCGTTTTACACCGCATGATAAATAGGCCCCATAGAAGATATGAATTTGTTTTTTACAGTTAGACTTATAGTAGAAAACTCCTTTTAGCACTTACAGAAGTTCATATTTATGGCAAGCAATAGACTATGTGAGGATCATTATATGTTAAACTTAAATCCTTTTCTGAAGCGCTGATGCACTGTGTGTTCTGTCCAGGGTCTGTTTGCAATCTGTGGGATCTTGACTGGCTGCTATTTTTGCTGCTGCCTTTGTTGCTGCTGTAATTGCTGCTTTGGAAAGTGTAAACCCACTCCACCAGGAGGGGAGGATTACGAAAACTATGTTTCACCAGAGGACCTTGAGGAACAGATTAAGACAGACATGGAATCAGGTAAAGGTGACAAAATGCTACTTAAAAAGCAAACACTCATTTTGAAAATGTGTTACAACTGAAAGTCAAGTGAATCCTATAGTACTAATCACTCACAGCATTCTGCATGTTTCAGGCTTATGAATTAATTCAGTGATTTAACCACTAAACTTTCTCATACATACATACTTAACGAGGGCAACCAAAATCCTTAAAGGAAACCTATACCCCCAGAATGAAGTCACACACACAGACGTTGTGGAAGTGAAGCCTGCCCGGCCCCCTACCCCTCACCCCCCCCCCCCCCCAGCTCCTTCACTGGATATCCAATGGATTTTTAAATTTCAAAAAATAAATTTAAAGTCACCCATCCAAAACCTGCCGCCCTAGGCATAGGCCCTCGGGTGCCTTAATATAGATACAGCCATGCCTGGTGTACCTCGTTTTTTAAAGCTAAATACGTATCAGTGCCAGGCTCCATCATCTATTTTCCTATAGCTACTGCAAGTTTCCAAAGCAACCATACATATTATACAAGTAAAGGGTAATAGTACATTCAGTATTTAGATTTTACTTATCCTTGCTGGTTGAGGATGGAGAGGTGATATAAGGGCTGTTATTTAAGGAATAATCCTTCGATCGTACGATCGTACTATTTGCGCTAAATCCTTCGACTTCGATATTCGAAGTCGAAGGATTTTAGTTCCTAGTCGAATATCGAGGGTTAATTAACCCTCGATATTCGACCCTTAGTGAATCGGCCCCTTTGAATCGAACAATTCGAAGGATTTAAATCCAACGATCGAAGGAATATCCTTCGATCAAAAAAAGTTAGCCAGGCCTATGGGGACCTTCCCCATAGGCTAACATTGACTTCAGTAGCTTTTAGATGGCGAACTAGGGGGTTGAAGTTTTTTTTATAGAGACAGTACTTCGACTATCGAATGGTCGAATAGTCAAACGATTTTAAGTTCAAATCCTTCGATTCAAAGTCGTAGTAGAAGGTCTTAGTAGCCCATTCGATGGTCGAAGTAGCCCAAAAAACACTTCGAAATTCGAGGTTTTTTTACTTCGAATCCTTCACTCGAAGTTAGTGAATCGGCCCCAAAAAATTTCCAAGGAAGCAAAATGAAGACAGAGATCCTCTATTGTTCTAGGCCATGAGCCCATCCTAAAACAAATGTGGCATGAGCTTCAAATGTTAAAAAAGTGTAAATAAGATATGGTTAAAGGGATTGTTCACCTTTAAATTAACGTTTAGTATGATGTAGAGAGGGATATTATGAGACAATTTGCAATTTTGTATTATTTGCGTATTTCGCTTTTTATTCAGCAGCTCTCCAGTTTGCAATTTCTGCAATATGGTTGCTAGGGTCCAGATTAAGCTAGCAACTATGCATTGATTTGAATAAGAGACTGGAATATGAATAGAAGAGGCCTGAATAAAGAGACGAATAATAAAAAGTAGCAATAACAATAAATGTGTAGCCTTACAGAGCTTTTGTTTTGTAGATGGGGTCAGTGACCCCCATTTGAAGGTTGGAAAGAGTAGGAAGAAGAAGGCAAATCATTTAACTATAAACTATACAAAATAAGTAATGAAGACCAATAGAAAAAATGTTTAGAATTGGCCATTGTATAACATACTAAAAGTTAACTTAAAGGTGAACCACCCCTTTAACAAATTGTAAACATAATCCCACTTTAAATATGAAAAAAAACAGTTTGTTTACTTTTGCTTATGACTTTTTTGGAATGCAGGACATGATGTCACTGACATAATAATGTTGAGGATGTAGCTTCGTTGTATTATTTTGTCAGTCAGAACCTGGAGAAATAGATTTTGTGGAAAAGGGTAACGAATTGAAACGTTCACACTTTGATCATTCGCCTGAGCGAAAATTCACCTGGCGAAAAGCAGCAAAAGTTCTCCAGCGACAAGATTATTCGCTAGAGTAGTTTGTATCTCACCTTTTAGTAAATAGGCAATGTTGCCTCAAATTGTTAGCGAAGATTCAGCAACAAAAACAATTCGCTCTTTAGTAAATGTTTCCTTAATGTTTCTGCTTGCAGTGCTCCAGCTGTGGAATTCTTTGGCTGTGCATTATTACTGCAGTTTGAGACCCTTGCAATATTTCTTATCCAAATAAAATGATAGTGTCAGACTGGACCACTAGGGTCCACCAAAAAACCTGATGTCTGTGGCCTCTGTCACAGCAATTAGAAGTAAAAGATGATAATTGTTATGGCTCTCTGGTCTCTGGTGCATATATAAAGAAGTGAGGGGAGTTATCCTACAGAAGGGCCCAGCTGGCATTTCCCTGGTTTTCTTATAGGGCAATATAACCCTGTAATACCGATGGACGAATTTATTCGCCAGGCATGGATTTGCGGTGAATTTCCACATTTCGCTGCTCTGCAAATGTTCGCTGTAAGAAAATTTGTGAATAAAAATTGTAGCGCTTGTTCGGACGCCCATTGACTTTAATGCAAATTAATACAAATATATATATAAAAATTTCTCTCGTGTCAATATTGTCGCGCGTTAAAATTATTTTGATGCTCATTGACTTCAATGTGTTTCGTGAATTTTTTCGCCATTTCGTGAATTTTTCAGCAAAGCAAAACGGTCGCCAATCACTACCCTATAATATTAAATCTAAGTACAGGTATAGGATCCCTTATCCGGAAACCCGATATCCAGAAAGCTCCGAATTACGGAATGGCTGTCTCCCATAGACTCCATTTTATCGAAATAATCCAAATTTTTAAAAAAGATTTCCTTTTTCTCTGTAATAATAAAACAGTAGCTTGTATTGATCCCAACTAAGATATAACTAATCCTTATTGGAAGTAAAACCAGCTTATTGGGTTTATTTAATGTTTAAATGAATTTCTAGTAGACTTAAGGCATGGAGAACCAAATTAGGGAAAGATCCGTTATCCGGAAAACCCCACGTCCTGAGCATTCTGGATAACAGGTCCCATACCTGTATATAAAACAATCATATCATGAAACAGAAAAATAGATTTCCTTTACACTGGTTAATGACAGACTGATCACATTTAGATGTCTATGCCGACATGAATTGGGTATATGTTATCACTGAGATGTGGAGCATATTTCTTCTCATAGCAGCCCCATTCCTTAAAGCTTTAACTGCATGAAATGTGATTAGGAGTAATTAATTAATCTACGTATACTTGTCACGGACAAGAATGCCCTGCTTGAGGATTGGCAGGATTGTTTCTATAAAGGTCAGAATAAGTCTCCAGGAGAGAAATTAAAATTAAAATTTGATGAAATCAGTCATCCAACGTGCATAATGTAGAAATCAATTAGCTCTGTGATGGGCAATTAAATGAAAGTTGTACATAATTGTTATAAAATGAGCATAAAGCTACACTCACCGCATACATCTTTAGCTTGGAAAGAGAACACATTTGTCTGGTTCTCATTTAAGCATTCTAAATGTTTTGTCTTAATAATAATTATGATATCCATTTTGTCTAAAGATTAATCACTTTTTTTATGAATCCGGCTGAAAATCAGAATTTCAGTGTATCTTGAAAACTAGAACTTTTTTTGCACATATCTACTGTTCAATTGCTAAATCTGCAGAAACAGTAAGGCGGGAAGATGTTATCTTAAATAACATGGTTTCAGAGACAAAGGAGGAGGTAGAAAGTTCAATAGTATGCAGTTGCACCCTACTGTTTCTTACATTACTGCATGAACCAGGCAAGCAGCAACCTGGGAGCTGAAATTTGGGCTGTCATGATATACCTCTCTAGCTCAAGCAGGTCGTTGACCTTTGGTTGGATACGTGAATAATTTGGCTGCAAGGGGATAGTCAGGCAGATCAGATTCTGTGTGGATGTACTAACATGCACTGTTCTAGGCTGAAACAACAAGAGGGAAAATAAGGCAAGTTTGTTTTTATTTATAGTGTCATTGCCAGAGCTCTCTATAGTGGGACCCATACAAGGACCAATAATAATACAGTGCAGGGAGTTTAATCAATTATTGTAGAATCTATTATCCAGAAACCTATTAACAAGACAGCTCTGAATTACAGGAAGGCCATCTCCAATAGAGTCCATTTCAAGTACATCATTTTTAAATTATTTCATTTTTCTCAGTAATAATAAAACGATCATTTGTACTTATGAGACTTATGAGCAGATTTATCTAAGGTACAAATTAAAATTTATGTGAATTTTTTTTTTTGCTCCAATAAATTTGAATATACTCGAATGGGAGGTTATTTAAGAAAAAATGTGAATGTCTAATATTCAATCGAATAGTCCCGACCCGAAAAGTCAAATCTAATTCGAATGGAGTATTCCCTCCGAAAAAAACTTGAATGTCAGGAAGGCAATTAACATATTAAAATGGTTCAATGGACCTTTGCCATTGACCTGTCAATGAACTCTGCTGATTTTAGGTGGCGAATAATCATATTAGAACTGTTTACATGGTCAATGTGTCCAAAATCTTACATTTACTATTCAACCCTTAATAAATCTGCCCCTTAAACTGCATGAATCAATATTGGTGGAAAAACAATCATATTGTGCTTATTCCATGTTTAAATCTTCTTTATTAGCCTAAAAGCTATGGAGATTCAGATTACAGAAAGATCCCTTATTTGGATAACCCCAGGTCGCAAGCATTCCAAATAATAGATCCCATATCTGTACCAGCTTTTTGATGATGGTGCTGCTGTGCAAATGAAGAAACTAGAAGCTTGGGAGACATTTGTAACGATCATAGGGGTATATTTATTAAAGAGTGGAGTTAGAGATCGCCACAGTTCTCTAGAGTGAAATTCCGTCACTCTCCATTCATTTCTATGGCATTTTGAAAGGCATATTTATCAAAGGATGAACTTTCTCTTTCACCCACTGATAAATACTCTTTTAAAAATCCCATAGAAATGAATGGAGAGTGGTGGAATTTCACTCTAGAGGACTGTGGCGACCTCTAACTTCACTCTCTGATAAATACACCCCATAGAGAGAAACCGTATAGAGAACAAAATTGTTGTAGACAGATTTCATGGGGACCAGGGTATCTCTGGGTTATCTTAAGTTTGTAGGATTTGTTTCTGTATGAACAATAGTTAAATAGTAGACTACATGCGTGTAAGAAGCCCAAAACGTTAAAGGATAAGCCTACGTAATTGGCATTAAAAGAGTAACATGATGTGAAAAGCGTTGCTGAAATGATTCCCATGGCAAGGCAGTGCATATAGAATACGACAGGGCTCATACAAGCACAAGGGCAAAGTGGAACATTGCCTGGACAAGGGCAGACATTTAAAAGCAATTCACAAAAGCACTTGTACCTTTATATGTTCCTTGTGATTTTTGATAAAGTGCAGGGTTCATGGATGCAAAGTAGCCTTGGGGGCAGATTCACTATAGGGCGAAGTGGCCATTGATATCGAAAATTCACAAGAAAATTCACAAGCAGGGACATCACCAATTCACTAACAGGTGCAGACGACAATTCGCTAGCGAAGGAGACAGTTGCTAGCATTCATCTTACTCTTTCGCCAGGCGACTTTTTGCTCTGGCGAAAGGTCGTTACTCCGCAAAATTCAGTAAAAGTGTGGATTTTACTGAACCTTACCTCTGTCGCCAGAGTTAACTTTGCCACCTCAGACCAGGCGAACTGATAAAATGAAGCTACATCTTCCTCAATCTTACATCATATCCTGTCTGCTGAATATACATGAAAGAGTAAAAAAACGCTGGCGACTTTTCCTTTTTTTAAGTGGTATTGGCTGCAAAAGTCCTAACTTGAACTTTTTTTGGCTTAATATTTTTCCCCAGACATTTGAGAACATATGGAACATATGGAGCATTCATTTTACAGTGGGCTCATGTGTAGGGCATAATATTAACTCTCTTGTCTTTATTAAGGTTCCTTGGACATTTGTAATAAAAAGTGGTAACTTCAAGCATTTGCACCAACATCTCTAATAAAGGCGTCCATACAACTATTGTACTCATCCTATTCAAATTGACCTAAGCGTAAGATCACTAGCGAATTTTCGTTAGGCACAAATGAACGCTAGCTCATCTTCGCTATGAAATGCTCACACTGCCGAAGTAATGCTAGCAAAAAGTCACCAGCATTCAGTGCCCAGGATGCAACTTCGCACATTAGTGAATCAGTGTAGCGGTAGCGAATTTGTGCCTGGCCAAGTGGCGCAAGCCGTGTGAATCGATGGCAACATTTCGCCCTTTAGTCAATCTGCCCCTTGGAATTAACCAGACCTCGTGGAGATGATTCATCCAGAATTTCCTTTGTGTGTGGTGCCTATAGTAAATCACATGCTAACATGGTTTTTGGCAACTCATGCACCAATGAGCCAGTACCTACACCATTTACACCAGCCTTGTCTAAGACACAACGGAACTGCAGTTTTAAGTGATTTTGAAAAAATAGATGCTTACTGCTTAGTTATTTTGCCCACAAGGCATCTAACCTACTATTGTAACATCTACTAAATTCTTTATACTACCAGTTTGAAAGATTACAGGGCTGATTTATTAAGCTGCAACTTTTTGGGATCAGGCTTTGTGGCACTTTTTATGATTTATTATGAGACAAAACAGACAATTTCGAAATATGAAAATACTCCAGCTAAATCTTGTTGAAAACATGTAGAAGTCATAGTTATTGTGTGACAACGTGAAAAAGTTGTGTTTTTTTGGGACTTTTCTGCAACTTTTCACATTCTTACTTTTTTTTTATTCGAATTTTTAAATAAATTTCATGACTTTTGTGGTTTTAGAGAAAGCGAGTTTAGTCGTTGTTTCAAAAACCTCTAAAACCATGAAAATGTCTGTTGATAAAGAAGCCTCCATGAGTCAGGACTGGGGATATCTTGTCGGTGCTCATGACCCTTATTTGCATGCATTGCAATTTTTACCCGGGGGTCTAAAGTTAATCAATACATTGGCTGGGGGCTAACAAATTGGCACCCCCACCCCACAGTGAATAACTCTTGTCCTTTAAAAGAGGATTAAAGGATAATTAATAATATGGCTAGAAAAGCTGTTTTTATATACTGAACCTAAAGTACAAGCAGAGAGTTGTAGCAGCCCTAGAACAGCAATAATCTAACCCTTCAAAATTCTCCACAGGAATTCCCCATCTTGGATTTTCATAGTGGCATTTTACATGCTAAGAATGTTGTAGGCAGCTGTTGAGAAGTTGAAGGGGTCAGTGGAAATCAACAAGCAGAAAGCTGGGTTCATCTTTTATAAAGGCTTATGATACAGGACTAATTTTTACATTTGAGTGAAGGATGCACTTGTTTCTGAGCTGCCATGTAATGTGAATCTGAATTAATAACTAGTAATCTGTCTAGTGTTGTGACTTCTATAGTATATTGTGAGTCAGTCGCTAAGCTCAGGTAACTGAAAAATCTGCAACAGGTGTGCTGGTCTATTTCAACTACAATATATCAGACAATAGTTGGAAAATAGTTGACTGTGAATTTTTTTTACTGTGGATATCTCCTTCTATCTCATCCCACAGAGGAGCAATTGAATTGCAGTCTGGTGAAATGGGAGGCTGCAGTACTGAGTCTGGAATCAATAAAACCTGGTGATGTTTTTTAGATCATCCGATGCAGATAAAGCCTTCTGAAAACAGAATGTATTCGCATTCCTTGTGCTCTATATGTAGCATTGGCTTAAAGAAGAACGTGAAGACGTGGCTGATTCTGAGCCTACAGATAAACTTGGGCCAAGAATCAGCTCCTATGCTGGCCTTTCAGCCTTTCCCTGTGTCTGCAGCCGTATCCATTACATCGGCCCAGGTGCCCACAGGCCGAGAATCAGCCATGTCTGCCATTAGATTAAGAATTAGGCTAGAAATGCTACAAAAGTTGGGGGAGAGTGCAAATTGCAAAAGACAGACTCAAGACACTCATTTTTTTACACACTTTGCATCTTGTCCCCATCATGTGCACCTGCATATTCCTTGCACAACCTCTGCTTGATGAATACAGCCCTGTCTGTGTTTGGCAGCACAGTATTCATGATGTGTGCTGGGGAGACACATAGGCATTCCTTGTTTCAACCTCTACCCAGGGTGCATAGTTAAAAAAAAACCCTGTCCCTACTGCCTTCCCTATGGCAGATAGTATTAACCACCACCAGCACTCCATTGTGAACTATACACAAGATTTTTAATCTAGCACATAGTGCAGAGCACACCTATGTCCTGGACTCAAAACCTGATTTTGCATCCCTTGCACTTGTGTCCAGGGAATTATCAACTTACCCACCCAAATGTTGTGGGCTTCTGTAACAGCTCAAGGTGACCACAGACCTTTCGAAGTGAAGATGCTCCCAGTTAATCAGCTCTTACATTTTGCTCTTTGCTGTTTGTCTTTTAAGTTGTGAATCTTTGCAGACTCACCATATTGCAGGGTCAGTTATTTTAAGTAGTAATGCCCCCAACTTTTATTTATGATACACAATACTGGGATACTCTGGTACCATCTAACTCTTAATAAAAGGGATTTGAATATTAATTGCAACTAAGAAAAACATTATTTTTAACACCTCCTCTTCCTAAACCAGCATCTTAATAAAGTCGTTCATGTACTCTAAGGGGCCCATTTATAAAAACTCAAATTTTATCCAAAAATACTCCATCTCAAACCTGTTGAGGTCATGTAGAAGTCAATGGCAGATGTCCCTGAAGTTGTTTTTTGACATCATTATCTATGCTGGATAATCCGATAAAGTCTGGGTTTTCATCAGATAATGTGAAAAATTTTAGTTTTCGCAGGTAAAATTTGCCAAAGTTGAGTTTTCAGAGTGTCAATTGTACGATGCGAATTTACGCTTGATTTTGTTATGACTAATTTTGCTTCAACTTTTTAGCGAAAGCCAGCATCAAACACCCCAAAACACCGGAAAATCATGAAGACAAAAAACAACTTCAAATGGTTAAAGGGACCTCTACCATTGACTTTCACATGAGTATTTTCTGATTCTGACTTTTTGCTGCTTTGGGGCATAATACAATAAATCTTTAAAAATTCAAGTTTCTTCTGGAAAAATTCAAGTTTTTTTGCGAAAAAACTAAAATTCAAATTTTTTTTAATATTGAAATATTTTTTAGTAAACTTAAGGTATGATGGTCAACATTACAGAGAGATCAATTATCTGGGAAGCATTCCTGATATGAGATCCCATGACTGTAGCTTCATATACCATTTATCATAGAATGTATTCTGAATATTGTAAACCCACCGCAATGACGGGACTGTGTGAGAGAGATCCTATAAAAACTTTTTGGAGGTGAACCAAATTTCTCAGTTCATAAGCAGCAAACAGATGGTAATACTGAGCAGACTGTTGGGGGGGGGTTAGTAGAAGAATACACCTGCAGTCCTTTCTAGATTGTGAAAACAACAAATTTGTGGTTGTTCTATATTTCTATAAAATGCTAAAAATGTGAGATTATTTAAGTGTCAAAACCACAAAAACCTCTAAAACAAAAATTTGCCAGGTAAAACTTGTTGAGGTCCTATAGAAGTCAACGGGAGCTGCACTGATCCTCTTGGACCATTTTTAATCAATTCGGGATTTTAATGGTTTTCTAAATTTTTTTGTGAGGAATTGTCAGAAAAACTTGAATTCTAGCGAACTTACCACAAAATTGGCAAAACGGTGGAAAAGTCAATGGCCGTCCAAATTATTTTGATGAGGGTCAAATTTTTTTTGACTTTACGCCACAGTTTCACAAATTTATCCACTGGCGGCAAAACGCCGAAATTCACTGCAAATTTTTATCTTAATCTTTTTATAAATATCATGACATTCATGGTTTAGAGAAAGTTAGTTTAACCGTGGTTTCAAAAACCTCTAAAACCACTAAAATGAGACTGTTGATAAATAGGCCTCTGAATGATGAATACACAACAATATACACAAATGCATAGAAGTCTATTTATCAACAGTCTTATTTTAGTGGTTTTAGAGGTTTTTGAAACCACGACTAAACTAACCTTCTCTAAAAGCACGAATATCATGAAATATATTAAAAGATCTGAACAGAAAAAGCACGAACGGGAAAAGTCGCAGAAAAGTCACACAATGGCTACGACTTTTTCGTACTGTAGTGCAAAAGCCAGAGTCGGAAACATCCGAAAAGCTCTACAACCACGAATCAAAGAAAGATCTTCCAGTTGTAAAAGGGACATCTGTCACTGACTTCTACATGATTTTGACAGGTTTTAGCTGGAGTATTTTCAGGATTCGTAATTGTTGCAGTTTTGTTGTGACTTTTTTGGACTTTTGGGGGCAGATTTACATATGGTTCAATATCGAGGGTTAATTAACCCTCGATATTCGACTGCCGAATGTAAATCCTTTGACTTCGAATATCGAATTTGAAGGATTTACCGCAAATAGTTTGATCGAACGATTGAACGAAAAAAGGATTATAATCAATCGATCGAACGATTTTTCTTCGACCAAAAAATTGTTAGGAAGCCTATGGGGACCTTCCCCATAGGCTAACATTGCACCTCGGTAGGTTTTAGGTGGCGAAGTAGGGGGTCGAAGTTTTTTTTAAAGAGACAGTACTTCGATTATCGAATGGTCGAATGGTTCAATTCGAAGTCGTAGTCGAAGTAGCCAATTTCGATGGTCGAAGTAGCCAAAAAAAACATTCGAAATTCGAAGTTTTTTTTATTCTATTCCTTCACTTGAACTAAGTAAATGGGCCCCTCACAGTACCTTCTTCATTTGACTTGTAATAAATGTAATGGCTCTAGGCTACACTGATTTTGGACATTCAAGAAAACTGCCTGGTGCAGTTTTGCGGTGAAATTCACATTTTCTCAAATGCGATCATTTTCAGTGTTTTTTTTTTGTTTGGTTCTGGAATACATTGCAGAAAATTGCTGACTTTATTATTATGCTCCCCGTGTTGTATACATCAACGAGTTGGATTGCAGCCCTACCCAGTCTGGAGCCAATTTTGAAAGAAATTGGTAACATGAGATGTTTTTTTTTTACCTATGAAGAATAGTTGTAGAATAGTGGAAAGGATCTTCTCTATCAACAACACACCTTAACCATCTTCCCATTAAATCAAATTTGCATGTAAGGCTGCGATGCCCAGCTTGCTGTGTTTTGCTTTACCCTTCATGCATTGACCTACCTCGTTAGAGAGGCTCATTTCCACTATGCAACTGTTAGAAGTTCTTCCTAGCATGGTGCATGGACAGCTTCTTAGACAGGTGGAAGACTGGGAAGGGATCAGATCCAATAGCTTGAAGCATATAAACCAATGTGTTCAATGCATTTTTGCTAAATTTTGTGATCTCAATCAAAACGCTCATTGCTACTCTTTACCATCCATGTTGCTTTTGATAAAAAAAAAAGCAGTGGTCAAACCCACCCAATCCTTTCCATGTGCCAGATTTTGCCCTCCAAAGATTTTTCTCCTGAATAAAGGCACATGTATTGTACATCGAGTTTGACCCTTCACCCTTCACCCTTCTATTTCCTATTGGTATTTTATTTCGTTAAAGCACATTTAGGAGCAGATTTATCAAGGGTCGAATTTCAAAGTAAAAAATACTCTGTAGTAATAGGGTTTCACTAACTTTCTTTATTAAAGTGTCTCATAAAACTACAGTACACACAAGGATAAAATTGATTGTAAAAAACAGAAGAGAAAAGAAAAAGAACCTTGTTTTGTGACTGCGAGTTTCCTTCAATGGTTAAAATTAACCCTCACTTCTATAGACCGTATGTCAATTGACTTAGTGACCAACTTTTTCACTTAGTTCATTCACCAATCAGTTAATACGTATGTATAAAATTCTCACCTTGTGCCAATAAATATAAAGTGCTTGTGCTTAAATAAATACAACCAATAAAATATTGATTGTCACTACACCGGCTCTGTGTATATTTTATCAATTAATAATTCTAAAATAAAACTAATACCAATTAATTAATACAAATTCTTAGTATTATATCAGTTACCTAATGAATTATAATTGATTTATTTAAGTTATAAAGTGCCTGTGCTGCGGTGGTTGGTAAAAAACCTCTTAATTCATATTTATCGTAATAATTAAGGTAATGAATACGAAAAGTGACCAGTGCTAATGATACGTTAGTTATTTTTTTAAAAAATGATTGAGTAAGAATAAATTAGTGCTTCTCAGTTGCAGATTAACCCAACCGCTCCTTGAGAATAAGTGAGGAATTAAAAAAATAGGTAGTGGAGTTGCTCCCAAGATTTCTAGCTATGATTGTTTCTAAGTCCCTAGGAGCACCACAAAGTGGAAGAAGGCAGAAACTGAAGGGCTGCGGTCTCGTTTGTTAATCTTTTCTATCTAAGAAGAGAGGCTGTTTAACCCTAAAAAACCGCAGACCATTCAGTTCATGGAGAGAAAACAGATTTAAGGTAAAGTTGCAGGAAAGATACCTGTTTGTTTAAAAAGGTGCAATTTCTATTCACCGAGGTGAAATAATTATTAAAAGAAAAACGAGAGTCAAATCTTGCCCTAACGCGCGTTTCGCCACAGCTTTCTCAAAAGGCAAGTTTTGAGAAAGCCTTTTTAAACAGGCTTTCTCAAAACTTGCCTTTTGAGAAAGCTGTGGCGAAACGCGCGTTAGGGCAAGATTTGACTCTCGTTTTTCTTTTAATAATTATTTCACCTCGGTGAATAGAAATTGCACCTTTTTAAACAAACAGGTATCTTTCCTGCAACTTTACCTTAAATCTGTTTTCTCTCCATGAACTGAATGGTCTGCGGTTTTTTAGGGTTAAACAGCCTCTCTTCTTAGATAGAAAAGATTAACAAACGAGACCGCAGCCCTTCAGTTTCTGCCTTCTTCCACTTTGTGGTGCACCTAGGGACTTAGAAAAAATCATAGCTAGAAATGTTGGGAGCAACTCCACTACCTATTTTCTTAATTCCTCACTTATTCTCAAGGAGCGGTTGGGTTAATCTGCAACTGAGAAGCACTAATTTATTCTTACTCAATCATTTTTTTTTAAAAAACTAACGTATCATTAGCACTGGTCACTTTTCGTATTCATTACCTTAAATTACGATAAATATGAATTAAGAGGTTTTTTACCAACCACCCCAGCACAGGCACTTTATAACTTAAATAAATCAATTATAATTCATTAGGTAACTGATATAATACTAAGAATTTGTATTAATTAATTGGTATTAGTTTTATTTTAGAATTATTAATTGATAAAATATACACAGAGCCGGTGTAGTGACAATCAATATTTTATTGGTTGTATTTATTTAAGCACAAGCACTTTATATTTATTGGCACAAGGTGAGAATTTTATACATACGTATTAACTGATTGGTGAATGAACTAAGTGAAAAAGTTGGTCACTTAAGCTGGCCATAGACGCAAAGATCCGATCGTACGAATCGTGGATTCGTACGATTTTCAGACCATGTGTGGAGAGTCCCGACATTTTTCGTCCGTCGGAGATCGGTCGTTTGGTCGATCGGACAGGTTAGAAAATTTCTGTCGCCTGCCGATAATATCTCTGCGTGTATTGCCGATCGTACGATTTTCAGTGGGAGACTGTCACTAGTGTTGTCAGACATAAGTATCGTACGATTGCTGTCAGGGGCAGAACATTGGGTGATCTGTTCTTATTTGATCGGAATGGTAAGGACTTTGATCTGAATGGTTAGTGGAGGGTCGGGAGATGGGAAAGTCCGATCGTACGTTGATTCGTACGATCGGATCTTTGCGTCTATGGCCAGCTTAAGTCAATTGACATACGGTCTATAGAAGTGAGGGTTAATTTTAACCGTTGAAGGCAACTCGCAGTCACAAAACAAGGTTCTTTGTCTTTTCTCTACTCTTTTTTACAGTAAAAAATACTCGACCATCAAATTGAAATATCGAATTCGAACTTTTTTCATCGAATTTGGGTATCCTGCGGTCGAAGTAAAATCATTTGATCGAACAATTCGAACGATTTTACTTCGACTTCAAAAAACATAGAAACATGCTGTAGAAGGTCCCCATAGGCTAACAAAGCACTTCGGCAGGTTTAATTTGGCGAAGTATTGAAGTCGAAGTTTTTTTAAAGAGACAGTACTTCGATTATCGAATGGTCGAAGTATCCAAAAAATCACTTCTAATTTTTTTACTTTGAAAATTCCCTCTAATTGACTTCGACCCTTGATAAATCTGCCCCTAAGATAAAATGTAGTCTGACAACAGAATAGAGCCATCTAGTGGGACCAAAACTTTTGACTGTGAATCTGTTTCCTAATATACTTTTCTGGTTACCGAATAAAATACATGTATAATGTGTGTAAACACAACCCTTTATTTTAACACTGAGAAAGGGAGAACCATTACGCATAGTAGCAAACGCATTCCCTTTGGCATATTGTATCTACATAACGTAATAGGCAGTTGAGAAACAAATCAAAGAGCTTTAAAATGAATCTCAGAAAGAAGATATTTGTCCTTCATCATCTGTAATATTTACATATTTATTTGCTTATCAGCCTTTAATAGTGCATGCCCATGCCTTCATCACCAAAAGACTATAATCGTCCAAAGCAGAATACAGAATAGCAGTAAGACATGATTTAATCATTTTTGCTTCTGATGACACAACAATATATTTATTAGGAAACATAGATGTGATTAATAGATTCATTAATTAAAACGATCAAATTTCAAGACAAATCATGTCGGTAAATAATTATAATAATAGTTAAATAATCTGAGAGAAACGCAGCTGTGCTATAAGGAACACAATGTAAAAAATGAGCCGCTCTACTGAATTACCTGACGCAATTAACACTGTGAATTTTTAATTTTACTGATGATCATGGAAGCAATAAAGAAACTTTAAAATGCATCTGCCATATTCTCCTACTCAATAGAATTATTATTATACTAAAGACAAATGAACAATTCAGATACATCATTTATTGTCACCTGCCAAGTCAAGAAGACCAGAAAGTCTTAATGCATTAAAAATTACGAAAGGTGCTTTTTAGAAAACTGTTGAACACTTACCCCACATACCTCTTCCTATACCAGACATTCATTCATTCTTAGATCTCCATGCTTATAAATAATTGGCATGAGCAACCCATTGTCATGGGGGGTCGAGACAACTAATTAGGAAACTCTGCCTTATGTTGTTTTACCTAAACAAAAAGAGGTCATGTAATGGGCAAAGACTAGTTATCAATCTCATTTTTGCAAGGAATGATATAATAGAAAGAACTCTTACATTATGGTGCCCATTTACTAACAATCACATTTTACATTTTTTTTTCACGAATCTATAAAAATCCCTGGTTTTCCTATTTTTTTTTTTTTTTTTTTAAACGCTCTAAAAATTCGAGATTTATTAAGTGTAAAAACCATGAAGACCACTCATACAAAATGCCAACAGGTAAAAGTTGTATATATAAGTCTATGGGAGCTGCAATGATCCTATTGGACTGTTTTAAATCAATTAGGATGTTTTCGGATTTTTTTTGCTAAGAATTGTCTGAAAAACTCAAATTTTTATAGATACTCATTATTTAGCGCATTATTTTCTGTTTGTACTTTTTTTATTCGGATCTTTTAATAAATTCCATGACATTCCTAGTGGGGCCGATTCATCAATAGTCGAATATCGAGGGTTAATTAACCCTCGATATTCGACTGGGAACTAAAATCGTTCGACTTCGAATATCGAAGTCGAACGATTTAGCGCTAATCCTACGTTCGATCGATCGAAGGATTTTTCGTTCGATCGAACGATTAAATCGTTCGAATCGAACGATTCGAACGATTTTAATCCAACGATCGAAGGAAAATCCTTCGATCAAAAAAAGGTTAGCAAGCTTATGGGGACCTTCCCCATAGGCTAACATTGACTTCGGTAGCTTTTAGCTGCCGAAGTAGGGGGTCGAAGTTTTTTTTAAAGGGCAAGTACTTCGACTATCGAATGGTCGAATAGTCGAACGATTTTTCGTTCGATTCGTTCGATTTCGTTCGAATTCGAACGAATTTAACCAATTCGATGGTCGAAGTACCAAAAAAATACTTCGAAATTCGAAGTATTTTTCATTCGAATCCTTCACTCGAGCTTAGTGAATCGGCCCCTTAGGGTTTTTTTTTACTAAAATTCGAATGAATCTATTTTTTTAAATTAAAACAAAGTCAACCAAACTTCCTTTCACAAACTGAACTCATTTGTCAATAATTTTTCTTGAAAAAGTCTGAGAGAAAAAGCAATGTGACAAAATCAGACAGCAATTCATAAAGTAAGATTAACACTCTCAAAACTGAACTTCATCGAATTGTCACTGCAAAAACTTGGATTATTGGACAAAAACCCTGACTTTATTGGATTATCCAGCGCAGATCACAATGTCAAGAAACAACATCAGGGACATCTGCTATTGACATCTACATTTGAGTTTTCCCGTTAAAAACCTCAACCAGATAAATTTGAGTTTTAATAAATGGGCCTCGATTCATAATTCAGACAGAAACATTGTTAAAGAAACAGTAATACCAAAAAATTAATGTGTTTCAAAGGAAAGACAATATAATATAGTGGTGCCCTGCAATGGCAAAACTGGTGTGTTAGCTTCAGAAAAACAGCTATAGTTTATATAAACAAGCTGCTGTGTAGTCATGGGGGCAGCCATTCAAGCACAGAATACACAGTAGATAACAGACAAGTTCTGCAGAATCCCATTGTATGCTACAAAGCTCATCTGTTATCTGCTGTGTATCCTGTGCCTTTTATCCCTTTTCAGCTTTAAATGGCTGCCCCCATGGCTACACAGTGGATTGGTTATATAACTATAGTTGTGTTTCTGAAGCAAACACACCAGTTTTACCAGTGCAGCACAACACCAAAACTACATAATATTTTCATCACATGGTTTGTATGCAACTAAATCAAGCCTGGAATTCAAAAATAAGCACCTGCTTTGAGGCAATTGGGAGCAACATTTAATGGGTCGGTGAGCAACACGTTGCTCGCGAGCCACTGGTTAGGGATCACTGCTTTGGTACCTTGGATCCTATCTGTTAATTAGTTTACATTTCACTGGATAAAATTTTGTTTATTTTTTAATTCTAAAAGTCTTTCTGATTGTATCTGATGTCCAGTGTATTATTATGAAGGCTGTTGGTATATAAGGAATATATAACAAATACCTTTTCTTGCTCCGAGCACCTCATGTTTCCTCTAACTCACCGTCCAGCTGCATTAATGATAAGGAATACTATTTATCGTCTCAGCGTTTTTAAGTTATTATCTATGCTTTTATTTCAGATGGATATACCCCAATTGCAATGCAGCCAAGAAATGCAAATGAAAAAACACAGCTGATCGGAGACAGCCATCGTACTTACCAGACAGACTCATAAACCTCCGAAGATTTCACAGGGACAATCCATTACAAAAATGTGGGGGTTTACTTGCACAGGGAAGCAGTGTCCATCTTGATTGTACATTTTGCATTTTATGCAATTATTCTTTCATTCTCCTATATAATGTGCTACTTAAAAACAAATAAAGAAAAACATGTGAGCCTGATCCAGTCTTGATATCAATACAATGGTCAACAAACATCCTTACTTGAGGTTAGTCAATGAGTTTTACAGAACAAGGCTTTCCCCAATGATTTTATCATTTAATTCCATATACTGTAAATACCCTGTATTGTATAAAACTGAAGAGGCATATTATTTGTCTTGAAAAATCATTTTGTCCTGCTGGCTCCTTATATATTTTCATGGAGAAACACTTCATGTCATGCTTTTTAATAAATTGTATTCAGTCTTACCAAATATCACTTGCATTGTCTTGGTCTCTTTCAACCTTTAACAGAAAGTAGAGAGAAGAGACAATGTTAGCCCAGGACCAAAGGCACGGAATACTAAGCCCACTAAGAGGTCCAACCTTTGGTCAGGTTCTCCTTTAACATATACATATATATATATATATATATATATATATATATATATATATATATATATATATATATATATATAAGCATATTGATGATTAAGTCATTCATTTAGATAAATAATAAATCTGGAGTTTAGGGTCTCTAAGTAGAGAGTGATTACGCACCACATAAGGGAAGAGTCCCAGGTGCACCAACATGAGCCCTCAGAACGGGGAGCAGACAAACCGAAAAAAAACCTTGGAGCAGGCACTCAATGAAGGCAAACCTCCACCAGGCATATATATTCAGAGTGAAAAGTTGATTGTGTCCACAGCCTTACGCGTTTCGTGTCATAAACACATAATCATTTAGACAAAGTCATAAACCCATATTTCTAAGAATATCTAGATCTAGAAGAGGAATAAAGTTTTTCAAGCCCAAATGGTGTGAGATCCATTTGAGTTGATTTGAGTTCTTTCTTAAATATGCTAGAGACAAAAATGTCACTTGAATTTAATGGGGGTTTTTTCCCCAAAATCACAGTAAAAAAAGATGCTGTCACGTCTTCTCTGGGGAGACATCGTGGAGTACCAGGAAGTTGGGAGCCTGAAGACTGGGTAACCCGGAGTGTAACCATAGACAGCATTACAGAGAACCAAATCCATGATAATAGTGAAAGAATATTTAATAAAGTTAGTGATTACAACTCACAGTGCTCACAATGTACTGTATATACAAACTTATAGTAGAAAGCGACAGGCATGGACACAGTCCAGAAGCAGGCCAAAGAGTAAAGACAGGTGACAAACAAAGTCGAGGGACAGGCCAGGAGTCAGAACCGTGGAATCCAAAAGCAGAGCAAAGAGAGGCAACAGGGTACAGGAACAAGGCAGGAACTAGAACAGGACTTGGAATCAGGAACAGAGAGGGTCACAGGGACTTGAAACAGGATCAGACAATACGGAAAACAGCAGCAAGGTCACAGGAACAGCTTAATGACCAAGCACTGGGCAGAAGTCAAGGGCAGGCTTATAAAGGGTCAGGATTGGATCATGATCAACAGATGGGGATAATGAGATGGGCGGAGAGATAAAGCAGATCAGATCTTTCCATAAATTACATGGCATTTGTGGTTTTAGAGAAAATTGGTTTATTCGTGTTTTCATAAACTTCTAAAACCTCTAAAATGAGAATGTTGATAAATGGGCCTCTAGGGAGGGTTATTTACTAAACATTTTTTTCTGGTTGAGGTTATTTTGGGCAAAAACATAAATTTTTAGAGATTTATTATACCTCAAAGCAGATAAAAGTCAGAATCCAAAAATCCACCATCGCAAACCTGTAGAGGTCCTGTAAAAGTCAATGGCAGATGTCCCTTTTACAGTTTGAAGATATTGTGATCTGTGTTGGGATTTGTTGAATAATCTGAAAAATTTGGGGTTTTTAGGGCGATAACCTGAAAAAATCGAGCGTTTCAGAAGCCAAATCCTATTTGCACGATGCAAGTTTTTGCTTGATTTTATTGAGTTTTTTCCTGACTTTTTGAGTAATTTTATTAATAAATAAGATAAAATCATGATGGGAGTTTGGTCGAGCTTGGTTTACTAAAAAGATGTTATAAATTTGAGTTTTAGTAAATAACCCCCTAAGTGTTCAAAAGTTTTTTTTAGTAGACTTAAGGTATGGTGATCACAGAACAATCCCTTATTCAGAAAGCTCAGTTTCTCAAGCATTCTGGATAAAATATTCTATACTTGTACTGGATAATACCATGCGTGCTTTTGTAGACACTGCCCCTATTCCTGATGGTGGTATAGTGAATAATAAAAAAATATATAAATTTACATGTATACGTACATGTACATGTATATACAGTAGCTGTTGCTAATGCAGAGTATTTCAATGAAAGATGATTTTCTCTCTGATTCAGTGTATTATCCAACAAAGCATTTTTACATAACCTATTTAGCTGCTTTATCCTTTGTTTCTACACACGCTAAATAAAACATCCTGGTGTTAATGAGCTTCATTTCCCAACTATTTAATGCCTTTTTAGATGAAAAAAATCATAGACATGGTAATGCCTGATCGTTTTTGAAGTCAAAATTGCTAACAGTCTATTATTAAAAGAGAATTGTATTAACAAAATTATCCTGATACTTTCTGGGGAAAATAGGATCAGATTGTTCTGCTATCCTGTTATACTAGATATACGAATGGCAACAGGCACAGTACATTTAATATTATTACTACTAGATGATTGTATGAGAGATGCCTATAAAACAGCTCATAATAACTATAGCAAACAATGAACATATAATAGTTTTTATTCATTTCTATTTTTCCATTTCTATATTTTCATTTATTTTAATTTAAAGTTATAACAGTGTAACATAGTAATTTCATTTGGATACACTCTGCCTTGTCTGCTGCTCAATCATGTTTGGCTTCACAAGAAACCCTTCCGTTCTCAATATGCATAAAAATCTTGGATGTGATGTCCACTGAAAAACATAATTTCTAAACAAGTTTCCAATACTTTACAATTATTTTTATTTGTAAATATTATTACTTTGAAAACAATATTTGTTTATCCCTTTTTATTGAAATTGTTTTGACTTTTCAATTTATGTAGCATAAGCCAGTTTCTATGTTGCTGGTAACTTTAAAGGGATCCTGTCATTGGAAAACATGTTTTTTTCAAAACGCATCAGTTAATAGTGCTACTCCAGCAGAATTCTGCAATGAAAACCATTTCTCAAAAGAGCAAACAGATGTTTTTATATTTAATTTTGAAATCTGACATGGGGCTAGTGTAATGGAAATAGAGGTTTCCACCCAAGATGGCGACGGGTCCAAGATGGCAACGGCGTCCAAGATGGCGACTCCTGGCCCCACCATGTGGATCCTGCTGGTCGCAGCACTATGATGCCTGCGTCTTCCCGCCTGCCGATTGGTCGCCGGCGACGGAATGGTCAGAACGCCAGCATCAGGACGCCAGCGTCATGACGCCATTGCGCCCAAACTTTGGCGCCAAACCTGGCCTATATAAAGCCTTCTGGACACTACAGACATTGCCCAAGTATAGGTCTTACTTCGTGTATTCCTGGGTGTGTTTATTATTGATTGATTCCTGTGTACCAACCTTGCCTGTTATTTCGGATTGACTTGGATTGAACTTTTGCCTGGACTTCGACTATTCTCTTGTCTCATCCTTCTGTTACCACGAACTTTGGTTTGTTACCTGCTTCCTCCTTGGTCCGCACTCCAACTGCACCTTCGGGCCCTTACATTATACTTGGGCCATGGACCCTTCTGAGGAGGCCTCTGCTCAGCCAGACTTCGGAAGAGCTTTCCGTGGAATAGCCTCACGCATGGAGGCCTATGAAGCCCGGCAGACTCACTTTGGCCAAGCTCTTGAAGCCATTTTGGAGAAATTGTCTGCCCACACTCCTACGGTCCAGGTTCCTGCCTCTGCTTCGGCCACTATTCCTGTGGCGCCAGTTCATGTCTCCGAACCCCGTATTCCGGCACCTCCACTCTTCAGTGGTGATTCTGTGGCTTGTAGAGGGTTCATTAACCAATGTGAGATCCAGTTCACACTGCTACCCCATGAATATGTCTCGGAACGTGCCAAGGTGGGATACATCATTACTCGCCTGACTGGTAAAGCCTTGGAATGGGCATCACCGCTGTGGGAGAAAGAGGATCCCTTAATCGATGACTCCAAGGCCTTTATCCATGATCTGCGCACTGTGTTTGATGCTCCCGGCCGGGCAGCGTCCACCTCTTCACGCCTGTTCCAGATTCGTCAGGGAACACGTTCAGTGCCTGAATATGCGATTGAATTCCGCACATTGGTTGTCGAGACTGGCTGGAACAATGACAGTTACCATGCCGCTTTCTACAATGGGCTGTCTATGCGCCTCAAGGACAATCTGGTCTCTCGTGAGTTGCCTACACGCTGGGAGGATCTTATTGCCCTGGCAGTCAAGGTGGATACTCGACAAAGAGAACACCAAGCTGTTAAAGAACGAGTAAGGAAGTTTCAACCCCCCCTGGCTCCTCGCTTCCAGAGACCTTTTCTACCCAGCACTGCTGCATCTTCTTCCTCGGCTCCTGTTTCTTCTCCCGCTCCCACTGAAGAGCCTATGCAGATTGGACGTGCTCGTCTTTCTGAACAGGAAAAGTTGCGGAGAAGGGCTGCAGGACTTTGCTTATATTGTGGAGGCAAATCCCACTTTGCCCATGAGTGCCCAGTGAAGTCGGGAAACGCCAACGCCTAGGTGAGTTTGGGGAAACTTACCTGGGCGGAATTGATCATCTTCCCCAATCCTCTGCTCATCGTTTTCTTCTTCCGGTACAGATCCAGCTTGCATCCAAGATCATTTCTACTCATGCCTACCTTGACTCCGGCGCAGCTGGAAACTTCTTGGACAAAGCATTTGCGGAATATCATTCCATTCATCTACAAACCTTGGCTGTACCACTCCGAGTCCTAGCCATTGATGATCGGCCACTTTCTTCTGCCTTCATCTTCAAGTCTTCGCAAGAATTATCTTTCAAAGTGGGCACCTTGCATACTGAAAGACTTTCGTTTCTGCTGATTGATTGCCCGTCAACTCCAGTAGTCCTAGGACTTCCCTGGTGGCGCATCCATAATCCTGTCATTGACTGGTCCGCAACTCAAATTTGTCGCTGGAGCTTCTTTTGTCAACAGAACTGTCTTCCGGCTCAGCCCCTTGTCAAGATTTCTTCCGTGGTTCCTAATCCCTCCATCCCTCCTGCTTAAGAAGACTTCTCTGATGTCTTCAACAAGAAATCTGCAGAAACGATTCCTCCTCATCGGTCGTACGACTGCCCTGTCGAACTTCTTCCTGGCACTATGCCTCCTCGAGGACGTACTTATCCGCTCTCTCCATCTGAACCTGCAGCGATGAAAGAGTACATCCAGGAAAATCTCCTACAAGGTTTCATTCGTCCATCTTCTTCTCCTGCTGGTGCGGGGTTCTTCTTTGTTGAAAAGAAGGATGGCAGTCTACGACCTTGCATCGACTACCGTGGCTTGAACAAAATCACTGTAAAGAACCGCTACCCTCTACCTCTCATATCCGAGTTATTTGATCAGCTCAAGGGTGCCAGCATTTTCACTAAGCTAGATCTTCGTGGGGGCCTATAATCTCATCCGGATCAGAGAGGGTGATGAATGGAAGTCCGCGTTTAATACTCGTGATGGGCACTACGAGTACCTCGTGATGCCTTTTGGACTCTGTAACGCTCCTGCGGTTTTTCAAGAGCTAGTTAACGACATCTTCCGGGACTTGTTGGTTCAAAGTGTAGTCGTTTACTTGGACGATATTCTAATTTTTTCCTCAAATCTCATTGAACATCGGATCCAGGTGCGGGAGGTCTTATCTCGATTGAGGAAGAATAATCTTTTCGCCAAACTTGAAAAATGCTCCTTTGAAGTTTCTTCAATCCCCTTTCTGGGGTATATCATTTCCCAACAAGGCTTCAAGATGGACCCAGCAAAAGTTTCAGCGATCCAGGATTGGCCCCTCCCCACCAGCACCAAAGCTATCCAGAGGTTTATTGGTTTTGCCAATTATTACAGACAATTCATCAAAGGCTTTTCATCCAAGATCTCTCCAATTCTGTCCCTTATCCGGAAAGGTGGGAAACCTCAATGTTGGTCCTCTGAAGCCTTAGAAGCGTTCAAAACCCTCAAAGATTCCTTTTCTTCTGCTCCTATCCTCAGACACCCTGACCCTCTTCTACCATTCTTCATTGAAGTTGATGCTTCCGATGTCGGGGCTGGAGCTGTATTATCCCAAAGGTCCTCGCATGATGGGAAATTGCATCCTTGTGCTTTCTTTTCTAAAAAGTTTTCTTCCCCTGAACAGAACTATGATGTGGGAAACTGTGAGCTGTTGGCTGTCAAATTAGCGCTAGAAGAGTGGAGACATCTGTTGGAAGGTTCCTCTGTACCCGTGTCTATCTTCACTGACCACAAAAACCTCGAATACATCCAGTCTCTCAAACGCCTTAATCCCAGGCAAGCTAGGGGGGCACTCTTCTTCTCTAGGTTCAACTTTGTTATCACGTTCCGCCCTGGTTCCAAAAACAAGAAGGCTGACGCTCTCTCTAGAAGCTTCGTTCCTGAAGACACTTGTTCTGAGGATCCTGAACCCATTGTGCCTCCTACCAAAATCATTGCTGCTTTAGTTCCCACCATGTCTTCCCAGTTGCTATCTGCACAATCTTCTGCTCCTGACGATACTCCTTTGAGAGTCGCATTCGTCCCTCTAGAACTTCACCACTCCATCCTGTCTCAGTCCCATAACTCCAAACAGGCCGGCCATCCTGGAATTAAGAAGACTACCGAACTTCTGTCTCGCCTGGTGTGGTGGCCTTCACTCCGGAAAGATGTTAAGAACTTTGTTTCTTCCTGCTCCACTTGTGCTACCTCTAAATCTGGTCACTCCCCTCTTAAGGGACTACTTCTGCCTTTACCCATTCCTTCCCGACCTTGGACTCATTTGGCGATGGATTTCATTGTGGATTTACCTGTCTCCCTTGGGCATACGGTCATCTGGGTCGTGATCGACAGGTTCAGCAAAATGGCTCACTTCATTCCTCTGCGCAAGTTGCCTACTGCTCAAGAACTTTCTAAATTGTTTATTCAGCATATCTTTCGCCTTCATGGATTTCCGGCTGAAGTTGTATCCGACAGAGGTTCCCAATTCATTTCCAAATTTTGGAGATCCTTATGTAAAGCTCTTCACATTTCTCTCCAGTTTTCCTCTGCCTACCACCCTCAATCCAATGGAGCTGCCGAGAGGGTCAACCAAGCATTAGAGCAATTCCTTCGTTGCCATGTGTCTTTGTGTCAGGATGACTGGGCAGATCTACTCCCTTGGGCTGAATTTGCTCATAACAATGCTATGCATGCTTCCTCCGAGAGGTCCCCATTCTTTTGTGTGTACAGTCAGAATCCTCTAGCATTCCCTCAAGATCTCCTTCTCACAAACGTTCCTGCTGCCAATGATCAAGCCGCTCACATGCTCGCTATCTGGCTCGCCACTAAAGCCAATCTGGAAAAGAGTTCTCTTTCCCAAAAGAAATTTGCCGATAAGAGAAGAATTTCTTCCCCTCAATACAATCTTCGTGACAAAGTCTGGTCATCTACACCAAACATTCATCTTAAAGTACCTACTCCCAAACTCGGTCCCAAGTTCATCGGTCCTTTTCCAATTGTCGAGATTATTAATCCTGTGGCGGTTCGTCTTCAACTTCCCCCAGAGATGCGGGTTCCTAATGTCTTCCATGTGTCTCTTCTCAAGCCTGCAATACCTTCTTCTTCCGCTCCATCCTCTCCTACTCCAGTTCTTGTCGATGGTCACCCGGAGTTTGAAGTCAAGAGAATCCTGAATTCCCAAATTTCCAGGGGTGTGCTGTAGTACCTGATAGAGTGGAAGGGGTTCGGTCCTGAGGAGTGCTCCTGGGTGAGAGATTCTGACGTCCATGCTCCCCTTCTTATCCGAAGATTTCACAAACAGTTTCCATCCAGTCCTAGTCATGGCGGTCCTGAGGCCCCCCCTAAGGAAGGGGGTACTGTAATGGAAATAGAGGTTTCTACCCAAGATGGCGACGGCGTCCAAGATGGCGACGGCGTCCAAGATGGCGACGGCGTCCAAGATGGCGACTCCTGGCCCCACCATGTGGATCCTGCTGGTCGCAGCACTATGACGCCTGCGTCTTCCCGCCTGCCGATTGGTCGCCTGCGACGGAATGGTCGCCGGCGTCAGAATGGGCGCCGGCGTCACAACGCCAGCGTCAGGACGCCAGCGTCAGCGTCATGATGCCATTGCGCCAAAACTTTGGTGCCAAACCTGGCCTATATAAAGCCTTCTGGACACTACAGATATTGCCCAAGTATAGGTCTTACTTTGTGTATTCCTGGGTGTGTTTATTATTGATTGATTCCTGTGTACCAACCTTCCCTGTTATTTCGGATTGACCCTTCGCTGCCTGGATTGAACTTTTGCCTGGACTTCGACTATTCTCTTGTCTCATCCTTCTGTTACCACGAACTTTGGTTAGTTACCTGCCTCCTCCTTGGTCCGCACTCCAACTGCGCCTTCGGGCCCTTACAGCTAGACATTTTGTCAATTTTCCAGCTGCCCCTGGTCATGTGACTTGTGCCTGCACTTTAGGAGAGAAATGCTTTCTGGCAGGCTGCTGTTTTTCCTTCTCAATGTAACTGAATGTGTCTCAATGGGACATGGGTTTTTACTATTGTTCTTAGATCTACCAGGCAGCTGTTATCTTGTGTTAGAGAGCTGTTATCTGGTTACCTCCCCATTGTTCTTTTGTTTGGCTGCTGGGGGGAAAAGGGAGGAGGGGTGATATCACTCTAACTTGCAGTACAGAAGTAAAGAGATTGAAGTTTATCAAAGCACAAGTCACATGACTTGGAGCAGCTGGGAAATTGACAATATGTCTAGCCCCATGTCAGATTTCAAAATTGAATATAAAAAAATCTGTTTGCTCTTTTGAGAAATGGATTTCAGTGCAGAATTCTGCTGAAGCAGCACTATTAACTGATTCATTTTGAAAAAAACATTTTTTCCCATGACAGGATCCCTTTAATACCAAGATTTTGAGGCCCATTTTTTTTTAATTTTAGTGGTATCAGAGCTTTTTGAAAGCACGATTAAACTCTATTCCTCTAAAATCACAAATGTCATAAAAGTTATTAAAAGATCTGAATATAAAAAGTAAAAATGAAAGGCAGTGCAGAAAAAAACCTCTAAAACCTTTAAACATCAACTTTTTCGGATAATAACTAGAGAAAAAAAATCCAGAAATCTCTAAAAGTCTCAACGTTTAAAAAAATTCCAATAGGATCAGTACAGCTCCCATTGACTTCAAATGGTTCTCGACTGCTTTTACTTGGTTGCATTAGCGTTTTTACACTTAACAAACCTTGAATTTTTTGAATTTTAGAGAAATTTTTAAAAACCATGAATTTTTAGAGAATAAAATACAATTTGTGAAAAAAATAGAAATCCAAATGTTAATAAATTGCTCCATGAGACTATCGGCTAGCGTAGAGAAGGACCAGGGCCATGATACAAAAACCAGAACAGATGTGGATGGGGATCGACACTTCCTTAGGCCCCTTAGTTAAATAACTTACTGTTTAGGACAGATTCCTTAGCCTTTCCTATTGTAGGAGCAAAGGAGTATTTCTTGTTGTAAAATGATTGTAAATAGTGTAGAATATGCTAAATTAGTGTATTTAGTATGAGAGTCCAGAGTCCTGAGGACCTGGGGTTTTTAGATAAAGGATTGCCACATTAAATAAAGCACCATGCCTAAAATCTTCTAATTCACATTTTACCACCAAAACCCAAATAGAACTGTTTAGCCATCAACAACTATTAGTGGTAATATCAAATACAAAGCTTTGTCTTACCATTAAAAAGGAACAAGCAACTCAGGCAAGATGAGGATTGCTTTACACAAACAAAATAGAAAACTGGAATGCTGTAATTAAGCGCATTCCAGAAACTCTTTCCAGATAATAGATCACCTATCTGCATTGTGTCCCCAATGTTATCAGAACTTACAAACCAAACCTGGAGGCACAAATCCAATTCCAGGACCATGTTTTGAGGTTTGCCACCAAAATGTTTCCCTGTTTTGCGCATTTGATAAAAGGGTTAGTTAGACACACTTCAGCTTGTGGTTTCATCATATTTCTTCTTCTTCTTCTTCTTCTTCTTCTTCTTATTATTATTATTATTATTATTATTATTATTATTATTACTACTACCTAACTAAGTTTTTATGTATTGAAAGTCTAGTAAGGAATCATTTTTTAGGTATTTCCTATTGATTTCCCAGAAAGTAATTTTTATGTCTTCAGGGAGGTCTCTTTGGTGCTGTAAAAGGATATAGTAGGACAATATCTGGATAGTGCACTGTATAGCCAATATAATGGGGGTGTCTTCACTGAGTTGGCTCTTTCAGACTTGAGCTGTAGATAATGTGGGAAAAGAAGCCATCTGTTTAACCTGTCTGAAGCTCAGCCAACAATCTAGAGCACTGTAACTACTCTAACTCAAAGGAGATCAAGATGTTTTCCTGTGTTGGACTGAGGCTTAACTGTCGCCCCCACTGTATCTGGGAATATCATATAGTGGCCTATAATATAGTGGCCTGTAATGAGGAGTTATTTACATTCATTTGATGCAAGTTTCGATGAACTTATTTAAGAAGAAAGAACATTATTTCAGCTTTTTTTCTCTTTAATTTTCCAGTTAAGATATTGTGACAAACGATTAAATTATTAGATTCAGCAGCACTATCACATTTCTTTTACATTGTTGAGAGCCCGCACACTGACATTATTATGGGGAATTGAATCACAAATGAAACACAAGCCCCCACATGACAGCCAATAAACCTAGATGATCTTTTTACCAGTTAGCGTTGGGAGGAATATGAGGTATGAGTAAGGTAATGCAGGAGGAAAATGTTTTTATGAACAAAAAATATTACAGGAATATAACTCATATATACACATGCATGCAATGGCACCTGTATCTTAAGTTTGCCTTGAAATTAATATTTTGGACCCTAAAGTTTGCTGCAATCTAAATAGTTTTGCATTTTACCATCATTGTTTTGTGTGTGGTGCTATAAAATGTCTATTCTGTCACTCTCTTAACCAAAACATAAAGTAGTTGCTAGTGTGGATAATGATCCTTCTATTGAATATTAGGAGTTTTGAGAGCAAAGTCCTGTTGAACTTCCAGTAGATAGGGCTTTATCTAATGTAGTACTCATATAGTAGTGTTTAAATGGACATTGTATTTGTAATATATATTTCTGTGAATATAATCTGTTCACCTGAAGCCTTACTCAGTGGACTATGATGTGCCTTTAACTGCAGGGCTACAGGATGGGTATTCTTGATATACTGTATATACAAATGTATTTAAAGGGGAAGTAAAGTCTAAAATAGAATAAGGCTAGAAATGCTATATTTTGTATACTAAACATAAACATAAACTTACTGCACCACAAGCCTAATCAAACAAATGATTTATGCTTTCAAAGTTGGTCACAAGGGGGTTTGTTAAACATCTTTGCAAGACCAAGACTGTGTACTTGCTCAATGTGGTCACTTGCTTATGGATCTTCATAAATTATCAAAACAGCACAAGTCAAATAATATCTACCAGAAGCCAATACAGCAAGACTGATTAATAATCAGAATAGGTAGACTGCACTGGGTCCTGTGTTGTCATGTAATCTAATGTGGATTTTATAGTTTTTGTATTTTTTAATACAAACTTTCTCCAACTCTGCAGAACCAGTGGCTGCAGCAAAATAATCATCCAAAAGGGGATGTAAAGGCAAAAATAAAATACAATACAAATCTGGACACAGTCGTCGACTGCTCTACAAGGAAACAAACAAAGCTGCTTGAGTTCTGCATGACTGGGAAGTAAGACGGGGTCTCCCCCTGCTGTTCATAAGTATGATTGTTTCCCTGCAGAGCAATTAGGGACCGTCTGACAATGTCTATCCACAGCAGTAAATGAAGGGAGAATTTCACTACATACAGTCAGGTTTCTTATAAAAACGGTACAAATTTTTTAATTAAAGTATATTGGAGATATATTTTTTTTTCCTTAAAGAAAGTAAAAATTGGATTTTATTTTTTTGCCTTTACATGCCCTTTAACAACATTTACTAATAAGGTATATCCTTTGTACTCCCCCCACACCCAAGGGACCTTGTAATGTTTGAAAGCCAAGACCATGCACACTCTAACCTTACATGACATTCATTAGGTTGACTGGCTTATGATTTGGAAGCTTCTTTGGAACTCCTTTTTGAACTAATTTCTTTCTCTTAACTTCCACATTACTTTTACATGCAAGTTTGCCCTTGAAATGTAAAATACAGTAGCTAAACTATCCTGGAACACTACCTTATCATGAATAGTAGCCTTGGTGCAGAGCTCATGACCAAAACTTGAATGTGAGACTATGGACCTGATTTTGAGGTCCTGATTGAAGAGTGATGGAAGTTATGGTTACTACTTTGATGCACTTTACCAGGAAACTATACACCCCAAAAATGTAGGTCTCTATAATAACATATTGCATTAAACAGTTCATATGTAAAACCCTGCTTCATATAAATAAACCATTTTCATAATAATATACTTTTTTAGTAATATGTGCCATTGGGTGATCCTAAATACATTTTTTAAGAACTAAGGGCCGCCCCATGGGATCCTATGATTTACACAAACAAACCAAAGGCATACATGTTAGGCCACATGAGACAATGCATGGGCAAAGTTCTGTGTTTTACTTTCACACTTCTTCTTGTTAGAGTTAGAGCTGCAGTATTTCTGGTCAGGTGATCTCTGAGGCAGCACAGAGACCATCATGAAATTGTGGTTCAAGGTAAGAGATGTAAAAGGGCAATATTTACTTAAATATATATATACCAGTTTGGTAAGATTCCTTAAAATGCCACTTAATATGATATTAAGTGACAGATATATCTGGTGCTTAAGTATTCATTTTGGGGGTATCATTTTTCTTTAAGCTGAAATTGCTCAGTTATAAAGCTTCAATAACATTTTGGCAATGAGGAATAGCTGGTCAAAATCTACAAACTTTATTATTTTATGAATGTCGTTTATTAACTGTACCAGTGGCCTAATGGCCACAAAGCTTCAGAATATATCACTCAGTTGATTTAAACCCATTTACCCTTTGTTGTTAAACAGTGCATTTCCAGATGAATAGATACAAAAATGCACTCAAGAACCAAAAGGTACAATATAATTTATAATGAATTGATTACATTAAAAAAAAAAAATATATATATATAATATTTTTAAAGCATTTGTATAAAGAAGAAATGCTAAGGTCCACTCGTTCTGACCACATTCTGAATGAAAAGCAGCTTCTTGATAGAATAATATACCGTAGCTGTGAATGCTGTACATTTTTTCCATGTGACAGCAAAGTTATACATCCTTTGGCATCTCTTTGCTTTTTTGACCTCACAGAATGATTTGTTTCTTCATGTGAGATGTAAAAATAACACAAGCGTTTAAAGGTGATACATTTAATGGCTAACTGAAAAATCTATTTAGCAAGCTTTCAGGACACAGTTCCCTCTAAGGGCAGATGGTTTCCATATAAAGCTAAGATTGCTTGCCATAATATATACTCAGCATCAGTTCCAGCACAGCATTATATCTAAGAAACAAGGTATAAGGTCAATGGATGCGTACAGAGGGGGTGTATAAGAATGGATCCAGCTGTGAAGATTACTGCTAGGATAAAACACTAAAACAATGTAGCATATTGATTTAAGTTGTAAGTTTTTGGGGAAAAAGTAGTCCTAACTCTCATCCATGAATTTAACTCATTTTTCAAAAAATCAGCTCAAAAAGGTTTGTGCAAAAAAAGGTTGAAACAAAATCGTGCAACATTTCGAATAGTGCAACTTTTTCGACTTGACTCCCTGAAAATTGTCGAATTGTTGCTGTGACAACTCAAAAAATTTGAGTTTTTCCCTTTAAAAGTTCAACCAGAAAAATTTGAAATTTAACAAATAGGCCCCTTTAACTCAAGCTTTGTTACATATTAAGGATTAAACCTTCCTGATATCAGAGCTTTTAATTTATCAGCCCTCACTAGATACCTTCTCGAGTGGATCTCTCAAAGCAATAAATTTACAAACCCTGACATTAAGATCTTTCAAGAACCCTTTTTTGATATATTATCTGTCTTGCATAGCAAATGGGGTAATGTTCCTTATGACTTTAAGAGGAATCCTATCTATCGTGATTCTATATTTGTGTGGAAACATTTATTCTCTCGACATAGGTATACCCCTTACATGCCAGCCAAACTCTTACTTAAACCTTCAGATTATCAAAATTCTGATACTTTTATATTTTCAATTAAGAGAAAGTCACTGGTTTTGGTAAAAGATATATTTGATCCGCTTAAGAAAACCTTAATGCCCTGGTCAAAACTCAAAGAACAATACAAGCTTCAAGATTCTGATAGATACTATTATTTAGCGTGTCAATGCGGTCTTTCCCTGCTACGTAATAATAAAAACCTGGTTTTAGGTGAAAATAAGCTTGCAGATGATTTGGTAGAGTTTTTGGAATTCCCTGGTTTGATCACTATTAGTTCTCTTTCTAAAAAATTTTGGAATTTCTATAGTACAGATTCACACCCGTTCTCAAAACCTTCCACTAAATGGTCTGAATTTTTACTTTGTCAAATAACTCCCTCAGATTTGGTAAAATCTATTAGGGATTACAATAAATTAATTTTAGCAGAAAGTTGGAGGATACAACACTTTAAACTTACCCACCTAGACTATGGAAAATTGTTCTCCAAAAATTCCTCTAACAGCCCTATTTCATATTGTCCTAAATCCGACGAGACTAATGTGTCACTTTTCCATTACCTATGGTCCTGTAAAAAGATAAATCTATATTGGAGAGAAAGCTTTAGGTTTTTGAGTTATATATTGAAAATAAGGATTAAATTATCTCCGTGCTTTGTTTTTTTACATCAAGGTGATGTTGGTTTTTTTCAATTCCTAACTCAAATTTGATTTCCAATGAAAATAAATTATTGACAGTTTTTTTTCTAGTTGCTTCCAAGAAAGCTTTATTTAATTCTTGATTACAAAGTGAACCCCCCTTGTTGGCAGATGCTATTTCTTTTATGAACCAACTTAGTTGTCAAGAAGCCTTATTAACCAAAACCAAAGAAAATAATTCCATAGACTCTTTTAAACTGATTTGGTCTCCTTATCTTGAAGCTTGTAACTCTAATAGATGTGAACAAATAGGACGGTTTCTCCAATTGTAAGATGTACTTTCCGACATTCCAGTCGACGAATGGTCATTTTTCTTTCTTTCTTTCTTTCTTTCTTTCTTTCTTTCTTTCTTTCTTTCTTTCTTTCTTTCTTTCTTTCTTTCTTTCTTTCTTTTTTTCTTTCAATATGTATACATCGATCGATTAAATCATTCAAATGGTTTGATTTTAAGGATTTCATCGTGCGATCGAACGATTCGATTTCGACCGAATATGGCCAAATTCGATTAAAAAACCATCGACTTCGAATATCGAAGTAGTGCAATTTGATGGTCGATTTTCAAAGTTTTTTGCACTTCGAAATTCGACCCTTGATAAATCTGCCCCCAGAAGTCAGAAATGGGGTAAAATGGCCACAGCATTTATTCACATTTTATCAAATAAATAGAACAATGACAGCCTCACGCAAGGCAATATTCTAAAGCCAGAATTCCATCGCTGCTATGCTCTTCCGTTCCTCAGAGAGGATGGCCCCAAACTCTGCTACAAGCAGGAGCTGCTTCTCCCACCACAAGAGAAGTTCAGCAGCCTTGTTGCGGCTCCTGAATCTTCAGTGTTTCTGCAGTACTCTAGCAAGGTCCTACCACAACTGTGACTTAAAATTAATATATATCATCATATATCCACTGTTTTTGTTTCAGAGGAAGGCAAAAACCCAGCCTGAAACCCAGTGCCAATTCTGCCTCAAGAGGGAAAAAATTACATCCTGACCCCAATAGCGATCAGAAACATTCCCTGAAATTAGCATGAATTAATATAATGCTGACTCACGTTTGTACTGTATAACCGTACCGAAGTCATAATATAACAGTGTATTCAGGAAAACATTTTCATTCAGTTATTAAATAATATAAGAACATAAGAAGAAAAAATCCTGCCATTTTTCCAAAATATGTAAAAAAAAAAGAGGGTGGGTGGGATGTTGCTACCTGCTCAGAAGATAAGGAATTGAACTGCTTCTTCCCTTGACATCACATGCCTCTATTTCTCTGCCCCAGCCCAGCTTCCCCCTGCCTTGACTCATTGGGGTAAATGTATCAAAGAGTGAAGTTCCCCACTAGAGTGAAATTCCGCAGCTCTCAATTCATTTCTATGGAGAGTGGCGGAATTTCACTCTAGTGGCGGAACTTCACTATTAACTTCACTCTTTGATAAATATACCCCATTGTTTCTCACCCATTCATAGCTGCATCGGATTCTGTCAGCCTTTAAACATAAACCAGTGTAATTTGGCTGCTGGTCATTCAGCTCCCTTGTCATGCAGCCCCTGTGTTTGTAGCTTCAAGGATAAGTAAACCTTTAAAATAAGTGCATGTAAATTTGATGAGGGGGCTATTCTAAGCACTTTTGCAGTGAACATTCATTATGTATTCTTCTTTAATTCCAAGATATTAAGGGATACATGTACTGTTAATATGAATGAATTTTGTTACAACGCCGCCACCTGCTGGTCAGTTTCCTACCATTCTGACCACCAAGTAGTCAAGGAAGTTGTCAGGAGAAAGAAAGAGTCTTCTCTGATGTTCTTCTGCTTAGGAAAAATATCAGAAACCTTTATCACATCTTTCCTAAGCAGAAGAACATCAGAGCAGCCTCTTTCTTTCTCCTGACAAATTCCTTGACTACTTGGTGGTCAGACTGGTTGAAACTGACCTGCAGGTGGCGCTGTTGTAACAAAATCCATTCAAATTAACAGTAGAGATTTCCCTTAATATCTTGGAAGGAAAAAAGAACAAATAATGAATGTACATTGCAAAAGTGCTTAGAATAGCTCTCTCATCAATTTTACATTCACTTGTTTTAAAGGTTTACTTGTCCTTTCAGGGCTTTCCTTTTCTGTTGCAGAGGGAGAGAGTTTTATGTTGGAGGGGACAATGTGGCAGAAGAAGAGCAAGAATTGCATGGGTTGGATTCGATGGTGCAAGGCTCATGTGTAAGTTACAGGACCCAGAGGGAGATTATTGGACATCAAAAAGCTAATTTAAATAGGTGTTTATGAGCAAGTTCTGTCAGCAACTGAGGATACAATTTCTTTCCCATCCATGTAACTGAGTACGTCATTTGAAGCCCACGGGAAGTGCTCAGAACATAGCCAAAAGCACAAAGAGAAATTAAATGAATTTAAAACGTAGACACTTGTAAAATAATTCTTCCACGGTTTCGTAAACCTAAAGTTACGTCAATTTGCTGCCTGCTTGGCCTGCAAGGTAATTTTCATGTATATTTTCGATTCACTTGTAGGCTGGCACAAAAACTGGACTTTTCTCCAAAATACGATTACGTGTTTCGTGCCTTGTGGGAGATTCTGTACAACCAGTGATTTTTAAATGAGAACACACTAATCAGAGAAGCTTATCAGAAAGCTTAATACATAAATGATTTGTTTGTCCAAGGAAAATGAGGTACATATAGGATTAACATGTTAAACAAATTAAAATTACATATTGCATGAAACGCGTAAGGCCACCCCCTGAGATGTTCCTTTTTGCATAAATAAATTATTATCATATTCAGAATGACAATGTGCACATTGTTGGAAGGTGAAAGTCAGTACTATACAAAAATGACATTGCTGCCCATCTACTGTATGGCTTGCAACCACATTGATAACTCCAAAGGCTATTGCAAGAATGTTCTGTGGACAGATGAAACATAAAGAGAACTTTCTGACTTGATGGACAAGTGTTATGTTAGGTGAAAAACAAACATGTAATCTAGAATAAGAAGCTTTTTTTGGGCCTCTGTACCAGGATAACTTGCCATCATTCAATAAACTACGAATTCTAAATTGTATCTGCAAATTCTGCAAGAAAATGCCAGGGTATCCGTCCCTGAACTAAAGCTTAAGAGAACGTGGGCAATGCAGCAAGACAGCAACCAGACACAAAGATCCGCTCGTTTGGCAACATCGCCAAACGAGCGGATCTTTCCCCGATATGCCATTAACGAGCATGGCTATATCAGGGGTAATCTGATGGTTCGGCTATATGGCCGAACAATCTGATTACGATGCGCAATGGGCTCCGGCGGGTCAAAATCAAACCTGACCGATCGAACAAACGACCGATCTCCGCCGGATGAAACACAATCCGCAAATCGCACGAAGCCTCGATTCGTACGATAGGATCTGTGTGTCTATGGCCAGCTTAAACACACGTCAATCTACCAAATAATGGTTAAAGCAGAAGAGAGTTAATGTTTTGGGATGGCAGAGTTATTTAGGGGCCGATTCACTCAGCTCGAGTGAAGGATTCGAATGAAAAATACTTCAAATTTCGAAGTATTTTTTGGGTACTTCGACCATCGAATGGGCTACTTCGACCTTCGACTACGACCTTCGACTTCGAATCGAACGATTCGAAGTAAAAATCGTTCGACTATTCGACCATTCGATAGTCGAAGTACTTTCCCTTTAAAAATAACTTCGACCCCCTACTTCGGCAGATAAAACCTACCGAAGTCAATGTTAGCCTATGGGGAAGGTCCCCATAGGCTTGCTAAACTTTTTTTGATCGAAGGATTTTCCTTCGATCGTTGGATTAAAATCCTTCGAATCGTTCGATTCGAAGGATTTAATCGTTTGATCGAACGAAAAATCCTTTGATCGTTCGATCGAACGTTTAGCGCTAAATCCTTCAACTTCGATATTCGAAGTTGAAGGATTTCAATTCGAGGGTCGAATTTCGAAGTATTTTTTACTTCGAAATTCGACCCTTAGTGAATCGGCCCCTTAATGTCTGTCCCTTATCTAGGAATTATTTCTGAGTATGTTTATATATTCCTCCTGTTTGATGCTGTATCAAGCCACTTTTTATTAGTTATTTTCCTTGAAAATCATTGCCCCACTTATAAATTTACGCGAAAAGTCAATTTCCATTACATTTGTAGCCAGTCTCTTCTCTATAGGTATGAGCTCATTTAGGTTATTGGTCTCTGCACACGGCTCAATTCAATTGTTCAAGGTTTTGCTAAATTGTCTTTTGGCAAGAGATCTTGATAAATTAACTCAATGTTAATAACTACCCACATATTATACAATACGAGTCTCTCTCTCTCTTATAGAGGCTCATTTCACCCACCTAATTTTTACTGCCACATATCCATTCATTTGTTTTCCTTTGCTAACACTGAATTACATGTTTTCTCTAGAGATTTATACCTTATGTTGAATGTATTAATTGTAATTCCTTAGAAGTAGTACAGTAGAGATGTATCATTATTTTACATAAGGTGTTTAGCCAAACAATGAATCAGCTTCATCTTTTTAGATCTTTTTAGTTCATCCATGAAACATGGGCTACTTTCTTTCCATCAAATTCCATACCTGTCTCTGGATCATCCTCGTATAGTGTCACCTACATGGACCCATGTGGGCATTTTAAAGGTGGTCTATTTATCGAAATAGTTTTTTTTTTTTATTTGAAAACTCACCCAACTCAAATGTGTGCTTTTCTATTAAAAAAAACTTGGATCTCAAAAACTTGATCAATTAAGAATTAGATTTTTGAAAAAACGACCAACTTTCAAAAACATTTGAAAAAATTTGGAACATTAGGCATCAACCACATTTCACAGGCTCTGTATACCCCTTTTTATCACTTACAGTCAGGCCTGGACTGGCAATCTGTGGGTTCTGGCAAATTCCAGAGGGGCTGCCGGAAGATGCCATAGAAAGTGACTATTAAGTGGACGGTTGGGGTCTATTTGGGCCTCTGTGTACTAGGAATGGCAGGGCCTATTTTCAATCCCAGTCCAGTCCTGCTTACAGTTATAGGAAAACAGTCAGTGGTTCTAATCAAATAATAAATATTAACTAGCTAGCCATATATTAATAAAGAATTCTGTGATTTGCGTTGAAGGGCCGGTAACACCAAAAAGAAAGTGTTTTGTATTTAAATATAATGTACCATTACCCCACATATTTTGCCATAATTTGGATCTTCATAATTTAAGTTTCCTAGAAAACCATGTAGACATTAAATAAACCCAATAGGCTGGTTTTGCTTCCAATAAGGATTCATTTATTTCTTAGTTTGGATCAAGTACAAGGTATTGTTTTATTATTACAAAGAAATGGCCTTCCCATAATTCTGGATAACGGGTTTCCGAATAATGAATCCCATACCTGTAAAATGTTTAAAATGCAATGGTTTTGTTGCATAAGTGAATATAGTGGAAATGTCATTTCTGGCTCTCTACAAATATTCAGGATGGAAAAATTAGCATCGCATCTCCACCTGGCCTTGAAAAATATCCAATCTAAAAGCTGCAAGTGAGCAGGGAATTTACATGTAACATTAACATCCATCATTCCCTTCACTGGGTGATTCAATTAATCATTATCCCCACATTGGATCACTCCCATTACTCAACTCATTATTATTGAGTTTTATTGCTGACATCATCCAATGAATTACTTATAACAAATATAGGAACTTTGTATATTTATGAAATATATAAACGGCAGTTGCTTAAACAAAGTCAGAGGTTGGGGGGGGAAGCTTGCATGATTCTTTAAAAGAGTTCAGTTTTGTCATATTTCATTACAGCTCCAGGCAGACTGAAGAGACCTTAATACTGACATTTTGAAGAAACAAGGATAATCTGCAGTGCAGCAGTTTCTATCAGAGCTTTATTTTGTCCTAGAAATTAAAATTGAGAATACAAGGAAATGTTCCGGGTCACATTGCCCTCATTCCAGGTCACATTGTCTGGTTATTAACCAGTGAGACTGTATTCCTGAATATCTGTACAGAAGGAATTAATGGGTAAAACTGAAGTGTATTATATAAATTGAGTCTACTTGGAGTAAATGTAGAAATGTGTGTGTGGGAGGATTTGCCTGCTAAGAACAGAACCTCCAAGTCCTGAGCATAAACCACAAAAATGCACTGATCATCTTCTGCCCCGGATTTATCCAGTTGCTGTGTATAAAATGATTCATACAATAGGAATATATTACTGAGGGCTGATGGACACAGATGAACTAATAATCCCTAATAATGTTATGCTCGCCATCTGAAATCTGGCAAGGAATAATTTGCAGTGTAAGGCTATTAAAAGTGCTTCTTGGATTTTATTTGGGGGGTGTATGTGAGCCATTGGAATTGGATGGTACTTATATGAGCTTATTTATAATAATTTCCCGTTGTACAAACAGTTTTGAGTGGTTACAAATATAAGATGAATAGTAAAGTATTTAGTAGGGATGCACCGAATCCAGGATTTGGTTCGGGATTTGGCCAGGATTCGGGCTTTTTCAGCAGGATGCAGATTTGGCCAAATCCTTCTGCCCGGCCGAACTGAATCCGAATCCTAATTTGCATTGGAAATTGTGGGACTTTTTGTCACAAAACAAGGAAGTAAAAAATGTTTTCCCCTTTCCACCCCTAGTTCGCAAATGCAAATTAGGATTCAGATTCGGTTCGGTATTTTTCGCTAAGCATTCGTTGGTTCGGCCGTATCCAAAATAGTGGATTCAGTGCATCCCTATTATGTAGCGATCCTTTGGCCAATACTGGAGGATTTTTAACATTGTGCCATTGCAAAGTGTATGTAATATGACTTCTCGCTGAGAAATACCATCTGTGTAATGAAAAATATTACACTCCCAAATGCAAATGTTGCCCTTATCTGTGCAATTTATTTTTCATTGCATTCCCTCAGTAGACTCCTCCAATTGGTAATTAGAAAACTGTAGCAGTCTGTTATCAATGTTAACTAAACTAATCTGAACTCATGTTATTGTTTAGTTACACAACTACTTTAAATAGCGCATGATGCGTATAGTTGAGTATGACTTACCTATAAGAGTGCAAATGAGCAGCTTGGATAAAAGAATAACATGAGTTTGCCAAGTTCTTTTGCTTATAGACAATGGAGCTTTTGATGGTGTAGTTTTGGGGGAAGGCAGATACACTTTAGAAAAGATAGATTATAGATTAATATGTTCATCTTCATTCTGGGTTGCCAATTTTGCATTCCAAATATAAGGAGCAGCTAGAACATAAACCATTAAACATATATGCTTTAAACATAATACAACTAGTAACTGCATCCAACCTGTGATAAAGGTATTTAAAAGTCTCAGCTGTCAATCATATATTGCCTGCACCACCTTAATGCCTCTGGCATAGAGACAGGCCTGGCTATTATTTCCATTTTCCATTCTGCTCTTCCTTGATGGTCACTGTCCTCCTCAAAATCCCTTTCCCTCCTTACTGCTTATATTTGGGGGCTTGGGTATCAGGTCTCGCAAAAAAGATTTTGTTATGGTACAAAGCTTTCCTTATAACAGTATTCACAAAATGGCGGCTGCCTGCTTGCTGTGATTGTGAATTCTCAGACTGAGGACCGGACTCCATGGATGATTCCGGCGCGTTGTGACACACTGCACAAAAACGCAGGCGTCACGTCGGAGAGCTGGAGATGTGGCTTTATTAGCATATAAAACAGTGAATGATTTGTTAGAAAGGTAAGATGATTTCTGCACAGCTGGAAATAAGTAGTGCTTATGTCCCAGTGATTCCATTCATACAGCATAGAAGCAAAAGGAAGATTAAGCCTTGCACCAGGCTTAATCTTCCTTTTAGTCTGTAGTGACCCTAAATATTTTACATTACCCAAAATCTCTGCCTTGAAGTCACTTTGAATACCATACCATTAGTTCTGAATCATGACACAAATCAATTTCCAGGGGGTAGATGAACTTTTGTGTCACTAGAAATGTCAAAAGTAGGGATGTAGCGAACCGCCGATAATGTGTTCGCGAACGCCGTTCGCGAACACCGGCAAAAATTGCGAACAGTTCGCGAACTTCGAACATCCGAAAATCGTTCGATTCGAACGATCGAAGGATTTTAATCGTTCGATCGAACGATTTTCGTTCGAATCGAACGAAAATCGTTCGATTTTAGCGATCGAATGGTCGAATGGTCGAACGATTTTGACGCGAACGTCACGCGACGTTCGCAAACTTGCGGCGGACGCGAACAGCCGATGTTCGCGCGAACAAGTTCGCCGGCGAACAGTCGGCGACATCCCTAGTCAAAAGTGACCTTTCCAATAGAGACCCTTGAAATAAAAATGTCAAACCCAACAGTTACTGCATTAAGTGACTCATTAGCTTACGTCTGGAAACAGCTTTAATATATTAACTATGCAGGAATAAACAACTTTGTATAGTATACTGTCATTGTGACATTATTTTATATGCTGCAAATGTTGGTGCATGGTGATAAGTACCAACAGAGTGTCAGAGTGGACCTCCCAGTGCCCACCAGAGAACATGACATCCAGGGCCTTCTCTCACAAATTCGAGCAAAGTAGGGATGCACCAAATCCACTATTTTGGATTTGGCCGAACCCCCGAATCCCTCATGAGAGCTTCGGCCGAATACCGAACCGAATCCGAATCCTAATTTGCATATGCAAATTAGGGGTGGAAAGGGGGAAACTTTTTTTAATTCCTTGGTTTTTGACAAAAAGTCAAGAGATTTTTCTCCCCGCCCCTAATTTGTATATGCAAATTCGGTTTGGCCGGGCAGAAGGATTCGGTCAAATCCGAATCCTGCTGAAAAAGGCAGAATCCTGGCCAAATACCGAACCAAATCCTGGATTCGATGCATCCCTAGTGCAAAGCAAAATTTGTTTGTGCAAAGGCATAACTTTTCGCATTTGCGAATAGTTTTTCCGTTATCGACTTTTATTACATTCCCCCATTAGACTCTAATAGGTGAAAAAAAATTGTCGTGTGTCAAGTATGTGCTGCACAATTTGTAGCATGTCAAAAAAATGTTGTCGCTTATAGACTTCAATGCATTTTGGCGAATTTTCGCCATTTTCCCCAGTTTTATTAAATAATTCCATTTTTGCCCATCACTATAAATAACTCCTTTACGGTTAAGTTGTGTGAACACACACACATCTGATTGGTTGTTATGGGTTACTAGACGTGCAAATTGTAGACATTTGTTTACATTATACCATTTGTCTTTTTAATTACCTTCCCTAAAATAAACTAAAGTCTAGCACTTTAAATAAAGATCTCTGTGGCACACACATCTTTGTACAGGAGCAAGGCTGCTTTTGCTATTATCAAAATTTACAATAACTTAATCTTAATTTAGCCCAAACTATTTAAACACTCGGTACCAAGCCTGTGACTAAGCATCCTCCTCCAAACCTGGGCCTAATGTGGCCATTTACCCCAAAAGCCTAGCCCCAAGCCTGCCCCTCCAGAAAACACCTGCGTCTTAGTCAATTTATCCCCTTTTTGGCTCCTCAATAGGGCAGCCCTACCACTCCCCCCACCCTGTGACAACAGTACTCTGCCCTTTGGCCATCCCCCACTTCCCCTCCCTATCCCCAGGGCGGGAGGGTTGTTGTCTTCAACCTACTTGGAACTACAACTCCCATCAGCCTACCACCACGTTCCCTATCCCTATTCATCCCCCCTGTCATGGCCCCCTGATGCTCCACCTGTCCCAGGCTCGCTCTTAGGGGCTACTGTATCATTTCAGACACAAAGTTGTAATGAGATTGATGCAATTACGTGCACAATTGTACTTGTGCTTTAGCACAAATCGAAGCTAAATCTCCAGTGTACAAATGTCATTATTTCTGGAGCTTGGCATAAAAACAACATCTGTGCCAGATTCTGTAGGCACAAGTCCACTGCATCAATTGTCTGTGGGAAAGAAGCTTCAGGATTCCCCAGCTCCATTAGGCACACCATTTCCATAACTACTACGTGGAAGACTGACTTTTGACACAAGTATAGATATGGGACCTGTTAACCAGAATGCCCAGGACCTGGGGTTTTCTGGATAATGGATCCTTCCATAATTTGGATCACCATACCTTAAGTCTGCTAAAAAAAAATCATTTAAACATGAATTAAACCCAATAGGATTGTTTTGCCTCAAATAAGGATTAATATCTTAGTTGGGATCAAGCACAAGAAAGTGTTTTATTATTACAGGGAAAAAGGAAATCGTTTTTAAAGATTTTATTTATTTGGATACAATGGAGTCTATGGGAGATGGCCTTCCGCTAGTTCTGAAATTGTGGATAACGGGTTTCTGGTTAACGGATCCCATACCTGTAGCTTTCATGAATGGTGTATATTTGTGCCTGCGGCACACTTTATATATGACCTCTCATGAGTTTGTGTTTGGATGTATAATTCCATGGCTGTGCTGTGTAATTGACCAGTGAAATATGGGTGTACTTGCCTCCTCTTCTGTTGCATGTGCTGTGCTGGCAGGAGGCCATAGCCGATAGCCTGCACAAAATAATTGATTAAATACACATGCAGATCATTCCATATATTACACATGCTGTGCTGAATTTATAAGAATAGAAGCTTCAGCCTGTTCCCTATTTCTCTGCACTGCATTTAGAAGCCCTTTCCCACATAGGCTCCAGATTCAGATCAAGCAAATAGATATAATGACAACTGTCAGATTCCTTTCCAGATGTCCTTTTACCCAGCTGCCCCCACTCCTTCCTATTCCCACACAGAGGAATGCAGACCAGACATGCCTGGGATCCATCACCTGTCCAAATCCATCCCGGTGTCACTTTCATATATGGACAGAGCAGTATGGCAGCATGTGACAGAGTGCTACTAAAAACAGCCCGAGTGCTCCGCAGATGATCCTTTTAAACAATGTCAACCCAGCTGAGCTGAGGAAAAACCATTGGACATTTGAGCACACACACAGTCCAGGAATTACTTGACGGGAAGGAACCCGGAAACTGATCAGCACAACCTAGTTCTCCTAAAAGTGTATACTTCTCAGAATAGAAAGGAGATGAGCACCTCATTGCAGTACAAGTCATTCTCCAAAGAGCAGCAAACTATGGATAATCTAGAGAAGCAACTCATATGTCCAATATGCCTAGAAATGTTTTCCAAGCCTGTGGTCATACTCCCCTGCCAGCATAATCTGTGTAGGAAGTGTGCGAGTGATATATTCCAGGTAAGGATCAATATGTGTTATATCTAATCAATGGAAAAATGAAGCATGGCTCCTATGTGCTGTAAACATTATTGTCACACTGTTGTAAATTGTCTTGTATATAATTATATTTCCAGTAACGTTAATCTTTTATAACATAAATTCCAACACAACCTTGATTTTTGCCCTCTGGATAACACAATGTAAATTCTGGGAAAGAATGCATTCAGCAAAACTTCAAATACATTTAAAATTTATTGTAGATTATGTGAAACAGTAAATTTGAGATGCTACTATATGTAAACCAGTGCAAAAGTACATACAGTGTGTCCATGCGGAGCTTTTCCAGCTGTTATTGAGTACTGTGCCAAGAATCCCACACAAGGTGGAGGCTGCCGTGACTGCTGGGAAATGTAGTACAACCTTAGTTGCAGGTAGACATGTACTGTGATCTGTATGAAGCAACAGTAATACAACATAGAGCACAAATAGCAGAGCCCATCTTATAAGGGCCTACAATCATTTTACAGCTATAGTCATTCATTGCACGAAAATACAAACCAGTTATAAGAAAAATAAAGGTATACAATCTATTATCTGGAATGCTCCTGAACAGGAGGTTTCTGGATTATGGATATTTCCATAATTTGGATCACCATATCTTAAATCCACTATAACTATGAATCAAACATGAAATAATCCCAATAAGATATGTATATCTACAATAGTAGATATGCATATAAAGTATATGTTGCATGTGTATTGAAGGTGTTGTACAGGTATGGGATCCCTTAATCCAGAAAGATTTAATTCAGGGAAGGCTGCTTCCCATACAATCATTTTAAGCAAAACAATTCTTAAAATCCTAATTGTTAAACATGATTTCCTTTTTCTCTGTAGAAATAAAATAGTACCTTGTACTTGATTTGTATTGCTTTTTTGTAATGTTAAAATGTTTAGCAGGCCTAAAGTATGGTTATCCAAATCACAGCAAAATCCCTTATAGAAGAAGGAAAGGTTGGGGGGACCAAATGTTAGGCACCCCCATGTTATCACGTGTACTTAGGGAGCGATCATCTTCCAACTTCTCCTATCTTAAAATTTCCCTTGGCAAATGCATGTCCAGTAGAACGAAATAGCCAACGTTTTTTGTTAAAGTTCAGCTTTTCGTGAAACTGCGTATGTGCAGCCACGAGAAAAAGTCAGAAGACGATCACTCAGTGGTGCTCTCTGGAATCCCGGGCCAGTACAGTTTTCTGCTGATAGGAGCACCAACCCGAGGTTTCAGGTAAGTACATGGGATCACTTGGGGGTGCCTAACTTTTGGTACTCCCAAGTTAAAAGACCTTTCCTTCTCCTTTATCTGGAAAACCCCAGGTCCCAAGCATTCTGGATAATAGATCCTATAGCTGTACTTATAATAGAGACAAGAATGCTACTTTTGTATTTTTACAGATTCTCCACAATTGGTTTGTGTGTGTCTAACACACAAAGTAAATATTGATTGTAGCAGGATTTCAGTTAGAACTCAGTGAATGACAGGCCTTGAGCACAACTAAATGCCCCAAAAGGCGACTGAGTATGAGCACCCACAGGACATTTACTTAATCAATACAGAAACTTAAGCAACACATTTTTTACTAAATCTCTGCTGTCATCATCAGGCTTCCAATACGTATTTGCCAACACGAGGAGGAAACACAGTAGCATCGGGTGGACGTTTTCGCTGCCCATCGTGTAGACATGAAGTGGTGTTGGACAGACATGGCGTATATGGACTACAAAGGAACTTACTGGTTGAAAATATTATTGACCTTTATAAACAGGAATCTACAAGGTAACTTGTGCCTTTATATTCTGGTTGTACTACAGTAAATATCCTAAAGAAATGGTTTTCAGAATTTTTGGATTCAAGCAGCACTTTGTGGTCCTATGTTTGTTAGGGTTTTCACTTTGCATGTCACATGGCTAGAGATGAAAACACTATCATTAATCACCTTGTTATAGGTTTATAAGTATCACTAACAGCAAATCAGAATTAAGGCTGCATTTTACCTAAGGGCTGGGCCCTTTTTTCTATTTCTAAGATGCACAGAAACTGGCAAACTGGCAAAATCAAATTTTTGAGCACAAATGTTGAGATACAGAAGATGTTGAAATACCTTGAAATTTGCAAAGGGATCAAACTTGTTTATTTTTTTTTGTAGCATTACATTTGTTTATAAAGTAGAAATGTTCCACAGCACTGTACATATTAGTGCATAACAAGTAACATACAGATAAACCAATATAGAGTAGGTAATTATGGCCCTTTCCACAAGGGCTTACAATCCACATTGTATTTGTACAATTGCATTGTGTAAGGACAGCAAGGGATTTCTCTGCATACTGTACAGGGTCATGAAGTGATATGGATAAAGTTTGGCATAGTCAAGTATATCAAGGGGAATTTTTCCCATAAAGCAATTTGAATCTTTTCTCTGGAGACACTTTATCGGGGTGGCACAAAACTGCCCCAGGTAAATTAAACAGCCAATTTGTTCTTCCGGTAGAGTGCTAGTGATGGGCGAAAATATTCGTCTGGCACGAATTTTGCGTCAATTTCTGATTTTCAAAATTTTTTCGTGAAAAGGTTCGAATTGCATGATGTTTTCGTGAAAAGGTTTGAATTGCTCAATTTTTTTGTGAAAAAGTTCGAATTGCTCTTTTTTTAGTGAAAACTGTAGAATTTCACACATTTTTCGCTGTTTTGCAAATTTTGCGGGAAATCTGCGAATTTTTCAGCAAAGCGAAATGGGAGAGATTCTCCCATCACTAGTGAGTGCAATTGCACCCCCTATTGGTCCAAGTGCAAGGGAGAGAGGCATTCAGTTAAAGGGGGCTGCAGCACCAGAATTGCCCATGAGTGTCAAAAGCAACCGTTCAGATGTCCACAATTATACTGCAGCTTTAGTCCATTAAAAAGCAAATACTGTTGGTAATGGGAAAGTGGTAAACCTTACCCATTGTATTAAACGTATGTATCTGTTTCTGTTAATAGTGTTACTGGTTAGATAATGACTTTATTTTATTAGATCTATAACACCCAATAATTGCAAGGAAAAAAGCAGCTACACTGTGGGGCAGATCTATCAAGGGTCGAATTTCGAAGTGAAAAAAACGTCGAAATTTGACCTTAGAATAGGCTAGTCTGACATTTGAAGTCAAAGGATTTTTAAGATCGTACTGCGATCGTACATCGAATTGAACGATTCAAACGATTTAATCGTACGATCATACGATTTTACAAAAAAATCCTTCGACTTCTCAAAACTTAGTCGAAGCATTTTCACTTGGAATCGAAGTCGAATTTGGCCTATTCGATGGTCGAAATACCCAAAAATTACTTCGAAATTCGACGTTTTTGAATTTGAAAATTCACTTAGAATTCACTTCGACCCTTAGTAAATGTGCCCCTGTATATTGCATAGAGTTAGTTAGTGACACTTGTCCATCTCAGTCATGTATCAATGAGATGTCAGCTGTCATTATTTTAACTAGACCAGTGTTTTACAAATGCAGATGGTAGCTGCTGGTTATTGGACTGGGGTTATTTCTAGACTATAAATACTGATGCAAAATTATAGGACCCCCCCCCCTCCTGCTTCATAAACCATTCCTTATTGTATAGGAAAAATAGGTAGGGAAATTTTATTAGAGTTAACCATATAGTGCTTCAGTACTACGTGGTCAGACAGTGGTGCCATTGCTTAAGCAGGCCCCTTTCATAATCCATGCCTGGGTTCTTAGCCAGTTACAGGTCTACAGTATCTGCAGAATGCACACATGAAGCCAATTTTCAGCTGAGAGAGAGGCAGCAGTGCAGCTTGAAGCTGATTTTAGGGATAGAACCTCAGACCACCGAGGTACTTAATAAGTTCTAATAGCAAAATGGCTTGAATGATTCATATAAGCTAATTAATGCAGTGTAGTTAGTTAGTTATGCTCTTGTTCAAACAATAGAGATACCTCTAGTCTGTATTTGAACTACAACATCAAGTAATAACCAACCCATAAGGGTTTTGATGGCTGGCTTGAGTTATAACAATACCTGCAAGACCATAGAAGTCTGGAAGTCTTATATTAGTAGTGATTATTATAGGCTGTGCAGTGGCTATTTAAACAACAAACCTCCTTCCAGTCCCCCGCACAATATAGGGTTAATGTCTGCGTCTGCATATTCAGTTGTGAATTATTGGAAACAAACCATGAAAGAGTAAATCACACCTACCTTTTTCCTTACCCATTCGATTTAATTTGTCCTGTTTTATTTACCCATTAAATTACATCTAACCAAACCTGTATTCATCAATACATTTGCTACTTGTTAATAAAAGTGCATACAGAGCAATTCCATGTAGTAACATTACTTATATAGGATGGTTAAGTGGACTGGTATCTTGGCAGTTTACATGTTGATTTTTTTTTTTTTTAATTATAGTTTAATACTGTTGCCCATAAAGCTAGTAAACTTTCAGTGGATATTTTGGTTAAAAAGAATGTCAACCAAAAATGAAAAAATAGTTAATACACAAAACGGTTTATACATGTGATATAATGAGAATGACGAGACTGTATTTCAGCAAAGAATTTTATTGCTGTATGTATGAAAAGAACATAATATTGCAGTCTGTCGAACTTTTGTGTTAACTTTAATAAACAGAAAGTTGAAAAAAAAAAAAAAAGAATGTCAACCACCAAAAATAATGCTATGCTTAGTAAAAGGAAACATAATTCTAGGTAACTTTGCAATATACATTCATTACACATTTCCCATGGTTTTTAAGTTATTTGTATATGTTTTGCTATTGAAAACAGTGCTTGTCTGTCCCCTTTCTATTCTCTGTCCTGGTGGCTCAGACTGTTGATAGAATGTAAGACAAGGCAGCTGATTAACAGACCTGTCTTTGCTGGGGAACTAAGACTTTTGCTAAATTGTTTAAAAAGTAACAAGCAAGAGTTAGGCAAATGCGTTCAAATGTTGCGTTCAATAGCAACTGTTTTTGAAAATAACTTTAAAAGAAATGAAAATGTTTAATAAATGCAACGTTGCTAAACATTCTGTTTTCTTTTGTTATGCAAATTTTTATTTTTGGGTAAGGTGTAGCAAGCAATTAATGAAACAATGAGGGCAAATTTACTAAAGGTGGAAGTGACTATCGCTGGCGAAAATTCGCCAGCTTGACGTCATTTCGGTACTTTGCTGATTTACTAACGGGCGCTGGCGTAAATTCGCTAACGAAGGAGATAGATAGAATTTTCGCTCTGGCGAATCGACGTAACTCCGCAAATTCACTAAGATGCAGATTTTACTGAACGTTACCTCTTGCGCCAAAAAACACTGGAGACTTTTCAGATTTTCAGGGTGATAGGCTGCAAAAGATCGTACATTTTTTTTAGGGTACCCGGCTTCCCCCCTATATTTCCTTACAGAAGGCACATAAACTATACACTGGGCTCATGTGTACGGCAATATAACAACTTTATTTTATTTTATTAAGGTTCCCTGGGCTTGTGTAGTGTAATGTATTTGCTGCAACATATATGTCCATTGAAATTTAACTTCCCGCCGTATTCAAATTAGCCAACACTAGCGAAACTTCGCCATCGTTCGGTGCCCTGGACGCAACTTCGCATTATAGTGAATTAGCGTTGTCCTGGCGAATTTAGCCTGACGAAGTGTGGCGATGTGAGCAAAGCCGTCACTGGCGAATTTTCGGAGGTTAGTGAATTTGCCCCAATAAATGTAAGCATTGCTATACAAAGTCAGTCACAAACCCTGCAGTTTACCTATCCCTAGCTTGTCATTTACACCCATAACCAGCTATGCTAGGGCAGAAATTCTTCATAAGCCCCATTAATGCTCTTGCACTTTTGCCCCAAGTATTTATAAATGACACCTAGGGGCCGATTCACTAAGGGTCGAATTTCGAAGTTAAAAATACTTCGAAATTCGACCCTCGAATTGAAATCCTTCGACTTCGAATATCGAAGTCGAAGGATTTAGCGCTAAACGTTCGTTCGATCGAAGGATTTTTCGTTCGATCGAACGATTAAATCCTTCGAATCGAACGATTCGAAGGATTTTAATCCAACGATCGAAGGAAAATCCTTCGATCAAAAAATCACAGGCAAGCCTATGGGGACCTTCCCCATAGGCTAACATTGACTTCGGTAGCTTTTAGCTGCCGAAGTAGGGGGTCGAAGTTTTTTTTAAAGGGGAAGTACTTCGACTATCGAATGGTCGAATAGTCGAACGATTTTTCATTCGATTCGTTCGATTTCGTTCGAATTCGAACGAATTTAACCAATTTGATGGTCGAAGTACCCAAAAAATACTTCGAAATTCGAAGTTTTTTCATTCGAATCCTTCACTCGAGCTTAGTGAATCGGCCCCCTATAGTCATTTAGTGCTGAAGCTTCATTTGCATGCCAACAGGTCATGGCACTATGAGCAATTCTTGTAAACAAACAAAATATGCACCAAGCCCCTAAATATCCCCTCTGTAGCATATGGTTGCAAGGTTTTGGGCACAGCAGCTGTTCCTAAGAGGAAACATGAGTGTAGCAGATGGGCTTCAATAACATTCCTGTCCATAAGTAACTTACACCCCTTTGGTTTACCAAATATATTTATCATGATGTCAGTTGAAAACACACAATTAGTGACAAACACAAGGTAAGAATGAATGCAGATCATCCCTCTAGGAAAAACACAAATTGCAACACTGGATTAAAATAAAGCAGAATGATCACTATTAGAGGCAGATTTATCAATGGTCGAATTTCAAATTCATTGGAGTTTTTGAAAACTTCTAAAAACTCCCATGAACTCGAAATTCGACCAACCAAAAATTTCTCTGCACAAAAAAATCAAATGTCAGGAAGGCTGCAAACAACTCTAAGGAGCAGATTTATCAAGGGTCGTAGTGAATTCGAGGGAATTTTCGAAGTAAAAAAATTCGAAATTCGAGGTAATTTTTTGGATACTTCGACCATCGATTGGATACTACTACTTCGAATTTAATTCGACTTCAATTCGAAGAAAAAATCGTTCGTATATTCGACCATTCGATAGTCAAAGTACTGTCCCTTTAAAATAACTTTGACTTCAATACTTCGCCAAATTAAACCTGCCGAAGTGCTATTTTAGCCTATGGGGACCTTCTGGACCATTTTTCTAAGTCTTCACGCATCGAAGTAAAATCGTGTGATCGTACACTAAAATCTTTCGAATCGTTTGATTCGAACGATTTAATCGTACGATCGAACGATTTTACTTCGATCGTTCGATGGCCAAATTTGGTGAAAAATACTTCGACTTCGATATTCGAATTTCTAAGTATTTTACACTTTGAAATTTGACCCTTGATAAATCTGCCCCTAAGTGGTATATTTATCAAAGAGTGAAGTTAGAGATCGCCTAGTTCGTTAGAGTGAAATACCGACTCTTTCCATCCATTTCTATGGGATTTTTAAAGGAGTATTTATCAAAGGGTGAACTTTCACTTTCACCCATTGATAAATACTCTTTTAAAAATCCCATAGAAATGAATGGAGCGTAGTGGACTTTCACTCTAGCGGGTGATCCAGGATGTCTTCCATAGGCTAAAACAGCAATCTGGCAGGTTTTAGGGGGCAAATAGTCGAATTCGAGTTCTTAAAGGGCCAGTGTATGATAAATCTCAAAAATGTAATTTTTAAAAAACGTTGAATCGAATTTTAACAATTCCCATATCGAATTTGACTTTTTGGCCATAAAAAAACGTGAAAATTTGAATTTGAATTACTACAGAGGCAGATCTGGCAGTCAGGGTCAGAAAATGAACTTGGAAGGCTCATGTGCCAGACATTGGTTAGCTCTGCCCTTGCTGGCAGTGGATTTCTCTTCAACTGGTAAAAGCATATGCACCGCAGTAATCGTTGGGTTTTGATGAATGCTATTCGTAGATGGAAGTAATCCGAGTACAGTAGACGTGCATTTATTAATATAACAGGTTTTTTTTCTATTTCTGTTCAGGTCCTACCTTTGTAAATGACAACAATTTATAAATCCATATTTTTCTAACTGTAGTGTAGCCATGCAGAAATGAATGAGGCACAAAGCACCCAACTGTACCATACAATAAAATCAGACCAAGTATAGATTGTGACACTCATGGTCTAACTTCTTTCAGGATATCTGATTGGACAGTTGTCCCACAATGAGTGGGTCATTTTTATGAAACCTTTACTATGTTTCCATGGTTTGAATGGATGACCTATTGTGTCAGATGTTATGTCCATCTGTGTGAATATTATATTATTTAACATAATTGATGGCTGTGTTTACATATCACTGGACACCTCTACTTTTTACTAACAGGGTAGGGACTGCTAAATGGAACATGTTTCAGACATGAATGCTATGCAGAATAGCAAAGAGACGGGAATAGCAAGATAAAATAACTGTCGGTATAAGGAAAGGCGCGAGATGTATAGAAATGGAGAGCCGTGAAGATAAGAGCTATTTAAGGCACGCAGAGCTTGATTAGAAACCAACAAAGAATTGTCATTGAAGAGAAGGAATGTTTTATTAAGAGTCTGGAAGTAAATCCTTCTCCTGATTAGAGTGAGGGCTAGAATGTAGTGTGCTGTGCGTATGCAATGGCAATTTCTCTAATAAAGCCTTAAACTACTTTTTTTGTGAGTTTAGAAAGTGAATATGCTCCAAAATCCTTTAACGGGAACATACACCATGATTTATGTTATACAGTAGCCCTGGATGAATAATATTTAGTAATAAAATGTTTATTTCCTTTAACAATTTCACATTTATTCAAGATTTTCTGTGGTAGGTGTCTGTGCTATTAATTATTATTAAGAGGTTGTGCCTCCATCATCACTATCATCATCACTCAGTTAAATAGTGTGTTTGTTGCTTTTCCAGAAACACAGGAAAATGTGGGGGAGATGAACTTTAGCCAATTGAAACTTTATAGAGATAGATACTATATACTCCAGTTCCCTGTCAGGTCCTCTGATTCATTGACATCTGCCCATAAGTTTGATTCAAATTGCTAAATACTGCCAGTTTTGAAAGTAGCCACTGAATATCTCGTGAAAGGGTGGTTCTAGTATGGATTTTGGGGAAATGTTAATTAAAGCAATGCAAAAGGCAGTGTTTAAAGGCACCATGGGTCATTTAAAAATTCCCAGATACAAATGATGGAGAACCAAAGACATTGCTGCACCTCACATTAAGTTAAAAACCTACACAAGCTACAAAGAGCAGTCCTAGAGAGGGCTCAAGGCAGCCTTACTACTTAAAATATGGTGTGAAAACCATGGTAGTGTGTGCCTGTATTTTTTATCTTTGAACCCTGCCCAGTTGTTCGTAAATGACCCCTAATTCCTTTCTATTTTTAGAGTAGTAAAATACAATTACAAATACATTATCGTAAATATACAGCTTACATATTGAAAGCCTTAAATGGTGACCCATTCTTCCATTAAATCACAGCATGTGCTAGGGCTTACAATTTTATTTTAAGAGGGTTCATTTAAGTACTTTATCAGTATTCATCCAATCAGCAAACACCATTTGTCCAGACAGTTTCATTGACACTATATCTTAAGCTGGCATGTTGAACTCTAATATCTGCATGAGCTCCAACTGTATTTTCAATCTTCGGACACCGCAAAGCAGAAAGTTATGAAGCATCAGAACAGAAATAGATGTGACCTCTGAAGCAACGCAACACAAGAAGCCAGGCTGCAACTGTTGCACTTTTAAAAACAGTTTGCTTTCTGCTTCATTATATAGACTGTTGACAAGGTGTTCACAGTTGCTCTGTGGATAATTTACTATTGTTGAGATTTTCAACAACTTTATTATGCTGTGGTTGTTATTGAACAGTATCCTATCATCACACTACTAATGGGATTTGGTTGTTTGGGGTAGAGATATTTATAACTCAACAACTGCTGAACTCCAGTCTTTCATTAGTTTATCCATCTGTGCCTACTGATCATGAATGATCTTCCTTTTTACATCACAAATGGAGCATTTCTAATCTAGTATGTGATCTATAGAGATAGATTTGTAGGAGTTATGTGTTGATCTGAGATGGCGGGGACTATCTTATGTGTATGGTTTCAAGTATTCTGTGTCTATTGCCCTATGTAAAATATATACATAGCTTAATGTGGATTATTAAGGTGGCTCTAATGACCATTAACTTTATTCGCCAGACGCGAATTCGGGGCGAATTCCCTTTATTCGCAAAACTGCAGAGAAAATTCGCTGGCGTAAAAAAAAATGGACGCCAGTGTCGATCTTTTTGGACGCCGGCCGTTTTGCAAATTTTTCGCCGTTTCGTGAATTTCACGGAAAATTCCGGACTTTTTCGCCAAAACGCCCCAAATTCGCCCATCAATATTCGCGAGGGACCCACTATGAATAACAAGTAACTGAAGCACAGGGAACCTTTTGCATTCTTCTCTATACCCACAAAGTGATGGATTCCCAGTCCCTCGCCCTTACACTGGAAAGCATGTCCTAGGAAGGTCATAGTCTACCTTCCATCTGTCAGGGATGAGCTGTCTGAAAACACTGCAGGTGCAGGAGTTTATCAGTCAAAACATAATGGGGGTAATTTATCAACACTGGGCAAATTTGCCCATGGGCTGAAACCCATGGCAACCAATCAGATTGCTGCATTCATTGTTCTACTTGCAGTTGGCTCTAAAAAGCTAATCACTGATTGGATGCTATAGGTATTTGCCCAGTGTTGATAAATGAGCCCCAGTGAGTGCCAGGAGCTGAAACAGGCCCCTCCCTCCCGCAGGGAAGGCACATCAGCAAGGGCTCCCAGGGAACTGATAAAATCTGCAACCATCCGTGCTTTACAAGTCCCCTTCTGCCAACATCTCCCACACCAGCAGCCTAAAAGGGACATCCACTGCCTAAAGGAGGTAAAACGGGTTCTCTAGCACACTCAGAGCCGGTACCAGGGACTGAGCTGGAGGCATGAACTGAAGGGTAGACTGCTGAGCTGCAGGGAGACTGCTGGCCTGGTGACGTGGGGCACCCCGGGGGAGACTGTGGGCCTAGTGGGGCAGCGCCACAACTGGCAGCGGCTAACTGTGCTCCAGCGAATACAGTAGAAAAATATATTTTTTTTTTCCGTACATTTGTCCGGTTTGTTTTTGTATTACTATTAGTCGCCATACGTACTACCTATGACAGACACACTCTGCTCAAAATCGGGAAGAGATGCACAACCTCTACGCCAAATCTGCTGATAGAGATTCTGCCGAGTCTGGGCTTGCTAACAGCACTGGAGCTCAGAACAAAGACCGCGACTACGAGATGCTGCTGGCCATGACGCAAGCGCTGCGCTCGTAAACACCACGAGAGCCAACGAAAAACCCTGGTTTACAACAAAGGTTCGTGCACGGCTAAGAGAGAGAGATGCCGCTTTCTGATCAGGGGACAGAGTTGCTCTTAAAATAGCCACAGCCAACCTCTCTCGAACCATCTGACAAGCAAAGCAGGAGTACATACTGAAGATTCAAAATCATTTCGACAACTCAAAAGACTCACGCAACGGTTTGACGCGCTAAACAAAGAGCCTGTGAGTAAAAACCACACCTCCTCTCACCGACCAAGTCGTCTGTCTACCCATGGCCGACGTGAGGCGAATCTTAACCAAGGTCAATCCACGAAATGCTGCCGGACCAGACAACATTCATGGTTGTGTGCTCAGAGACTGTGCTGATCAGCTGGCTGACATCTTCACTGACATTTTCAACACATCGCTAAACCAGATGATCATCCCCACATGCTTCAAGTCCACCACCATCGTTCCAGTGCCAAAGAAATCTTCAGTAACCTGCCTGAATGACTACTGGCCTGTTGCACTAACCCCGGTCATCATGAAATGCTTCGAGAGACTTGTGATGGCACACATCAAGAGCACCCTCCCCCGCTCACTGGACCCACTACAATTTGCATATCGGCCAAACAGGTCAACTGAGGATGCCGTATCTTCTGTACTCCACCTCTCACTAACTCATCTGGACAAGAAAGACAGTTATGTGAGAATGCTGTTTATAGACTTTAGCTCAGGATTCAATACCATCATCCCTCAAAAGCTGAGTGGGAAACTAATTGAGCTGAGATTGAGTACCTCTTTGTGCAATTGGATCTTGGACTTTCTGTCAGAGAGGCCTCAGTCTGTTCGTATCGGCGACAAGGTTTCCAGCACCATCAGATTGAGCACAGGAGCTCCTCAAGGATGTGTTCTCACCACGTTGTTGTACACATTGCTGACACATGACTGCATAGCTAGACACAGCTCGAACCACATCATCAAGTTCGCCGATGACACAACTGTGATGGTGCTCATCAACCACAATGACGAGTCGGCGTACAGAGATGAGGTTCCGCAGCTGGCAGTCTGGAGAACAAAAAGAGATGATTGTCGACTTCAGGAGAACTCTCCCTGCTCACACACCCCTCAACATCAACAGCTCCACAGTAGAGTCAGTAAAGAACACCAAATTCCTGGGAGTCCACATCTCTGATGACCTCACCTGGACCACCAACCAACCTCCATTACCAAAAAGGCTCAGCAGCGTCTTCACTTCCTAAGACGACTGAAACGGGCCAGCCTTCCGCCTCCCACCCTCACAGTGTTCTACAGGGGCACCATAGAGAGCGTCCTTCAGAGCTGCCAACATCATTGGAGCGGCTCTTTCATCACTGCAGGATATCTTCCACAAGCGCTGTGTAAGAAAGGCCTCCTGCATTGCACTGGACTCCACACACCCCTCACACGGATTGTTCACGCTGCTTCCATCCGGCAGACGCTTTCGCAGTATTGAAGCCCGAACAACCAGGCTGCGCGAAAGCTTTTTTCCACAATCGATCAGACTCCTCAACTCACTGCCTGTCCTCCCACTACATTCCAGACACACCTGAACGGTGAACTTAACTTTGTGAACTGTTAATTTATTTGCACAATTCTAAAGGTTTACACATGTATATGTCCAATTTCTGCCTATATATTACACATTTCATGTTTACATATTTATCGTGTATTTTTAAGTGCCTTTTTGTGATATGTACTAGCTGGAGCCACGTCGTCTCGTCTCACTGTATATTCGTATACTGCTGAGATGACAATAAAGTTTACTTTGACTTTTGACTTTGAGAAGTTTTCACAGTCAATGATATCTTGTCTGCTTTCTTCTAAGCAAGAAGTGCCAGCGGCAGTCCTCTTAGTGTCTCAATCCTCAGACCAGGGGTCCGCATTAAGCCCTTATGACAGGCAAAGCCCAGCCTGGACTGTGATAGATACAAAATCTCTTTACAAACTGAGATCTACAGCTACAGCTACAGTTACAAAAACAAACAAGCAGCAAGTTTTAAGCATCTTTTCGAACGCCTCATCCATTACTGTATGCATTTCTATTTGCTATGGAAGCATTTGATTCAATTATTTTCAAATGTATTGTCAATCAAACAGTTTGTAATTATTGCTCTGCTATATTATATACATTTTCTGTAACATTGACGCTTATAGTAATTTTAGCTTTGCTTTAATTCTTGACATTTAAATGATGATGATGGACAAGGGATTGAATTAGAGCAGGCATTCCCAACCTTTTCAACCCATGAGCAACATTCAGAAGTAAAAGCAGTTGGGGAGCAACACAAGCATGAAAAATTTTCTTCAGATGCCAAATAAGGGCTGTGATTGGCCATTTGGTAGCCCCTATGTGGATTGTCGACCTACATTTAGGGGCCCATTTACTTAGCTCGAGTGAAGGAACAGAGTAAAAATAGTGGTCGAATATGGCTACTATGACCATCGAATTGGCTACTTCGACCTTCGACTTCGAATCGAACGATTCAAACTAAAAATCGTTTGACTATTCGACCATTTGATAGTCGAAGTACTGTCTCTTTAAAAAATTCTTCTTCCCCCTAGTTCGCCACCTAAAACCTACCGAGGCCAATGTTAGCCTATGGGGAAGGTCCCCATAGGCTTCCTAACAATTTTCTGATCAAAGGAATATCTTTCGATCGATGGATTAAAATCCTTCAAATCGTTCGATTCGAAGGATTTAATCGTTCGATCGAACGATTATTCCTTCGAACGTTCGATCGTAGGAATAGCGGTAAATCCTTCGACTTCGATATGTAGCTACTGGTTGGGGATCACTGAATTAGAGGGTGCAATTGAAAGGCTTTTATACTGTGTCTTTGGGTGATAGGTGTTTTTATATCTTATCTATTTTTTCACAGTTCTAATTTTAACTGGTTTTCCAGTTTTGAGTTTATGTCTGTCAAATACAATGACTATTTAATGTGCAAGCATATTGATAAAGGATGATGCTCCTAGCCTATAAAAACGAATGTACGCTATGTGCATTGTCACTGTGCGTCTAAGTATGGCCAGGGCCGGATTTAGTGGGTGCCCCTAGGCCCACTGCTGTTTGTCGCCGCTGTCCTCTCCCCTTTATTCATGTAAATTTTTTATCATCTGGACTGGATCAATGGGGATTGTCGCACGGGAAATTTAAAAAATTATTGTACCCAGTGTTTTTGAACCAATGTGGGTGTGGTTGGGCAGCATGCCGCCCCCCTAAAATCCTGCCGCCCTAGGCCCGGGCCTAGGTGGCCTTTCCACAAATCCGGGCCTGAGTATGGCCAACTATGGACTGCTTCCAATAAGGATTTTTTATCAAAGAATTTTACAGACAGCCAGTAAAGTATAAGGCAACATTTTATATGCATGTCTGAGCAACATAGTCAATTTATCTATATATAGCTATGGGACCTATTATCCAGAATGCTCGGGACCTGGGGCTTTCTGGATAATGGATCTTTCTGTAATTTGGATCTTCATACCTTAAGTCTACTAGAAAATCATGTAAACATTAAATAAACCCAATAGGCTGGTTTTGCTTCCAATAAGGATAAATTATATATTAGTTTGGATCAAGTACAAGCTACTGTTTTATTATTACAGAGAAAAAGGAAATAATTTTTAAAACTTTGGGTTATTTGGATTAAATGGAGTCAATGGGAGACGGCTTTTCTGTAATTCTGAGCTTTCTAGGTAACGGGTTTCCGGATAACAGATCCCATACCTGTACTGTTGGACTATAAATGAAATGCATGATGGTAGCTGTTGGAATCAGTGTTGTAACTACAGAGGAAGCAGACCCTGCGGCTGCAGGGGGCCAGGAAGTATAGGGTCCAATGACACCCTAATTCATATACAATTTCAATAATTATGGTAAACATGTCACCCTCTAGACATTTTGAAGGCCTGAAAAATGATTTGCTGTGGGGCCCAGTACATATCTAGTTATGCCACTGATTGGAATATACCCATGATGAGTTGAATCTACAGAGAGGTTGAAACTATTCAAAACATAAGCCAGAAGATAAGAAGAGAAAACTGATATCATTACTCTGTCTCTGGTTTTGCGTGTCAAGTGAAGGGCGTATAGTATTTAAGGAACTTTTCATTACCAGAGTTTATAAAAGAAATTCTTGCAGTACAGTGTTAATCTCTAGTTAAGACAAATGTTTCCATCCATAAATATGGAGCAAATAGCTAAATTTAGACAGCTTTACCAGATTTAGGCTAATGTCACACTGTAACGGGCCCGAAGGCTCAGTAATAGTGTAGACCAAAGAGGAGACCAGACCAGGTTCGAGGTACAAGAGGGTTTATCCAAAGAATCGTCAAAATACAGGCAAATAGGTCAGACCAGGCAGAAGACAAGCAGAATCGAAGAACAGGCAGGAATCGGTACACAAGAATCAAATATAGATAATAACACCCAGGAACTCTGTAGCAGGAACCTATAGTTGGGCAAGGACTGGAAGGGGAAGTAGGTTTAAATAGTCTCTGGGTTGGCGCCAAATTTTGACGCGCTTGCGTCAGACGCAGACGCCAGCGTCCTCACGCTTACGTCTCGACGCCGGCGCCCGATTCTGACGCCGGCGTCCGTTCCATCGCCGACGACCAATCCTGGAGTGGGAAGAAGGTGAGGTCATAGACCTGTGCCCAGCAGGAGCCATGTGGTGAGGCAGGTGGTCGCCATCTTGGACGCCATCTTGAAGACCTGAGGTAGATTCCATTACACACACTTGCTTACATTTGTCACCTATTGTGTTATAGCTGTAGTTGTCATGTCAAGGAGCAACAACACGCTATTAATCCATCTATATTGCTGTTGTCCTGATCAGAGATCTTGACCATGTTTTATTACTCTGTGTTGCTCTCACGTATAAGGGCCCAGAGCTCACAAACCAGATCAACCTCTCAGACAAAATGCAATGACAAGTTTTGGATGCAAAAAAAATGAAAAAATGTATCCACTTGCAATATAAAAAAATTGTGCATTTATTTTGCGTGATTCAGCTTGACACTGATTCATACCATACAGAATGTTTCGAGGTGGTTTGTATATCCCATTCCCTTTCTCAGATGAAAATGTAACAGGTATTGCAATTAGATACTTTTTTTTTGTTTTTTCCCCATTGTCTACTGAGGTGCCACAACCATTCACCTGTGTCCCAATTCTGTGTTTTGTTATGAAGTTTTTGCTGTAGTCCACCTTGGTTTTTCATGATAAAGGTAGTCTATAGGCTACATTAAAACATTGCTTTGCACCTGTAATGATCTCAAGAAATGAAGTAACAGTTGAGGTTGAGTACATATTTTAGTTAAACCCTAAGAAACCAACGATTATCTCCAGGGAATTTATTACCTGGTCTTGAACTGGTGTCTCAGATGGCAGCCATATTTCTTACCCCCAAAAAATTAGCCATATGGACTTCTCTGATACCTGCTGAGAATTTTCACTGACTCATTTTTAATAGCCTGAATATTTAATATGGAAATGGTGCTAGATTGTTAAAGTTTGGCACAAACAATACATAAATCAGCTAGTTCCATAGTTGTTCAATAGATAATGTTATATAAGCCACTCTAGGTCTGTATGTCATTATTAAATACATTTTGCTGTTTAATACAATAAAGAGCATGCAATTAGCGAGTGACGTTCATACAGCATAAATTACCAATGGATGGTGCTCTGAATCTGAACTGAAAAACATTTTTCCCCATTGCAAACATGTTTATCATGAGTCAATTTAATTCTGGTATGTTGCATGACTCTCTTGTGAAACGGAGGTATCTAGAGACAGGTGCTAACTGGTGTTCCTCCTACTCTGTTTTTGCATTTGTTTATAAGTGTCAGGATCCTGAAAGCTATTTATAATACATTCATAATACATTTGTTTTATCGTTTCAACTAGTCTGTTTGTTCTTTTGTAATTTTGTAAGCTGAGATTACAGATCATTTCATAGTGTGAGTGACAAGCATATTGGAATTCAGCAATAAACAAATATTGAGTCCAGCAGGAGAAAATCTATTTAGCTTTAGAGGAACTAAAACTGCTCCATCCTCGCTTGACTTTGGGTAGATTTACATACGGACAGACATTACTGGTACAGTGTATGATGGAACTTTCAGAAAATGTTGATACAGACATTGCTTATGTTACGCATCCACTTTTTGTGTCATTTTTTTATTTTGTAATTTTTTGTAGTTTTGTTATTGCTTTATTTGCCTTCAAAACAATGTTCCCTCTAAGGTGTGTGCTTGTGCATGCACACACAAATTTTAAGACCAGCGCACACAAAGAATTTTGAGTGAAAACACAAAATTTTGTATAAATTCTGACCTAAGCACACAGTTTTCACTGTGCACACACAAGTTTAACATGTGCACACAAAATTATTTTTTTGCACATAGCTGAGAAGGAATTAGAGGGAACATTGCTGCCAAAACATATAAATTGGTTACTTCGCCCACAGGAAGTCAGGAGCGTTTCAGCATGTGATGCCGCCTGAGGTGGCCCTAAAAAAGGCTAGCGCAGACAGTGTAACTGTGCTATCTGCACTAGAAAAGCCAAACCAGAAATTTGGCTCTTAAAGTTACCAGGAGAGGCTTTTTGCCGCCCTTGGTAACTTCTGGGGCGCTGCCTCATGGCAGAAACGCCCCTGCCCACAGTGCACTCTTTGGGGCAGATTCACTAAAGGCCAATTGTTGTTAGTGACTGCTTCACACACACATCGCACCACTTCGCCAGGCGCAAATCCGCTACCACTACGATAATTCATTAATATGCGAAGTTGCGCCCTGGGTGCCGAACGCTGGCGACTTTTTCCTAGCGTTACTTCAGCAGTGCGAGCATTTCTTAGCAAAGATGCTCTAGCGTTCTTTGTGCCTAGTGAAAATTCACTAATGATCTTGCGCTTAGGTCAATTCGCATACAGCGGGTAATTTAAAGTTGTATGGACGTCTTTATTATAAATGTTGGTGCAAATGCTTGAAGTTACCACTTTTTATTACACATGTCCAGGGAACCTTAATAAAGACAAGAGAGTTAATATAATGCCAAACACATGAGCCCACTGTAAAATGAATGTTCCATATGTTATGAAATGTCTGGAGAAAAACGACTACCCACAAAAGTTTGTCAGGACTTTTGCAAGCAATCTTTAAAAAGGAAAAGTCGGCACTGTTTTTGGAACTTTAATGCATTTTCGGCAGACAGGATATGATGTAATTGTCATAAGATTGAGGAAGATGTAGCTTCTTTTTAGCTCTTCACTTGGTCTGAGGTGGCAAAATCTACTCTGGCGAAAGAGGTAACGTTCAGTAAAATCCCAATTTGCTGAATTTGCGGAGTAGCGACCTTTCGACAGAGGGAAAATTGGCCTGGCGATGGAGTGCGAACAAAAGCAACGGTCTCTTTTGCTTGCAAACTAGCGCCTGCGTCTGTTAGTGAATTGGCTGCAGATGGTAACGCTGATGAAACTAGCTTTAGCCACTTCGCCCTTTAGTGAATCTGCCCCTTTGTATTCAGCGCCGATTCAGAGGAAAATGCCGCCTGAGGTGGCTCCTGCAATGCCGCCCCCCTCCCCGGCTTACCCGTCGGGAGGGGAGGCAGGAACTCTGATGCAGAGAGAGCTATTTCGCTCTCTCGCATTAGTAAAGCCGAATTTCCGGTTTAAAAACCGGAAATTTGGCTCTTGAAGGTACCAGGAGCGGCTTTTTGCTGCCCCTGGAAACCTCTCCGGAGTGCCGCCAGAGGCGTGTTTCTCAACTCGCCTCGTTGGTGGCGCAACCCTGTTTGTATTATACGCATATGTGATTCCATTGTACATCCCTTTCATATAGGATAATTTGAGACTTCCAAATTATTACTTGCTCATGCTACACCTAAACTGAAATAGAGGTTGGCCTGGGCTGACCTGATTGGCACTTGGCACTCAGTGACCTGAGGTTCTCTGACAGACTATACTATAACATACTGCATAAGTGCAGCCAATACCCTGATTTAAAACGAAACCATGTGAGTTGCGTAACAACTGAGTTATTGCCAAGGAAATCTTTATTAAGAACCTCTGATGCCTAGCAATTCTGGGTTACAGAAATAAGTTGACCGCATCATGAGCCAGAACAATATTTTTCAGTTGACTGAAAGTGTCTGCAATGACTGTAGGGATCTTTTTCCATGCAATAAGAAGAACAATTTAATTCAAATTAAAAGTACTATTTTACAAAAACCATGTGTCCATTTTAATGTGACCAATGTCTGGCTTATGCTATTTTAACTTGCAGGAGTACTGACTAATGTTCATCATAAACATAAAACATTACTTACAGTTCTGTGTTCAGAAAGCCTGGTACCTAACTTGTAGTCCCATGTAGAGATGGAGAAGCAATTCAGTGCAAGGAATATCAACCAGTGATAGATGTTTAATGCGAATGAATGAGGCAGGATTACCAATATAATTACTGAAAGCATATGTCTTTGCTAAATTTACAAGAGAGAACTAGAGCTTAACAAAGAAGTAGGCATCAAAATTCTAAAATTAGCTTTTGGGCTTCTTTACTAGACTTCCTTCTTGGGCTGCTTTACTAGACAAGGCAACCACAATCATTTAGCAGCGAAAAAGATGCCCCCAGTAGCTCCCCATCTTCTTTTCTGCTAATTTACATCTCTGTGCTGCTAAGTAACCTAAGCTTAGGGACAGACTCACAATATACAGTGCATATATAATATAACCAATTAACCCACAGCACACCAAAAAAACCTAATGGTTGGTGCTCACTGCAGGGATATCACTCATCATTATACATGAAACAAGTTTATTAAGTCATATAAAATCATACCCTTAAATCCATATGCCTCATCCTCCCCTGTGGATAACACAGCAACACTCAGCACATGATTAAACACCTGGGGACCTCCTAACAAGTATTTTCAAAGCTAACAAACCCCCACCAGGTTCACCTCCCACAGGCAGAACATGGCACACACAGGCAGAGGATAACACACACAAGGAGCATAGGGAAGGCAGAGTATGGCACACACAAGAAGCATAGAGCAGGCAGAGTATGGCACACACAGGGAGCAAAGGGCAGACAAAGTATGGCACACACAATGAGCATAGGACAGCAAAGTATGGCACACACAAGGAGCATAGGACAGGCCGAGTATTGCACACACAAGGAGCATAGGGCAGCCAGAGTTTGGCACATTTGTTTGGGAGCATAGGGTAGGCAGAGTATGGCATACACAAGAAGCATAGAGCAGGCAGAGTATGGCACACACAAGGAGCATAGGGCAGGTAGCGTATGGCACACCCAGGGAGCATAGAGAAAGCATAGTATGGCACACACAGGGAGCACAGGGCAGGCAGATTAAGGCATACACATGGAGCATAGGACAGGCAGAGTATGGCACACACAGGGAGCAAATGGCAGGCTGAGTATGGCTCACACAAGGAGCATAGGGCAGGCAGAGTTTGGCACATACAGGGAGCATGGGGAAGGCAGAGTATGGCACACACAAGAAGCATAGAGCAGGCAGAGTATGGCACACACAGGGAGCAAAGGGCAGACAAAGTATGGCACACACAATGAGCATAGGACAGCAAAGTATGGCACACACAAGGAGCATAGGACAGGCCGAGTATTGCACACACAAGGAGCATAGGGCAGCCAGAGTTTGGCACATTTGTTTGGGAGCATAGGGTAGGCAGAGTATGGCATACACAAGAAGCATAGAGCAGGCAGAGTATGGCACACACAAGGAGCATAGGGCAGGTAGTGTATGGCACACCCAGGGAGCATAGAGAAAGCATAGTATGGCACACACAGGGAGCACAGGGCAGGCTGAGTATGGCTCACACAAGGAGCATAGGGCAGGCAGAGTTTGGCACATACAGGGAGCATGGGGCAGGCAGAGTATGGCGCACACAGAGAGCACGCTCCCTGCCCTTGCCACTCCTGACCCACCCTCTCTGGCCCAGGTCATGGCAAAAGAAGGTGTTCGCATGTGTGTGCAAGCTAAAGGGGGGTTGTGGCTGTGGTGGGGGTCCAGAGGGGGCTTTGCGGCAAGGGCGGATGGCCCTGAGACAGTAGTCCACCCCGGGCCCCCCAGACCAACCCTGTACAGGGCTTTGAGGTTTGAAAAATAGAGGTGTTACAGGTGTGAACAAAGCAGTTGCTTACTATCTGAATTCGAGGTATAAATGCAGAGGCCAGTTAATCTCAGTGCTGTGAGCAGGTAAGCAGTCACAGCAGGCAGATTTTCATGTGGGGGGGGGCACACAAGGGGCCTGCGGACCACCAGTTGGACAGCACTCTGTTGCAGGTGTGTTACAGTAAAGACCAGATTTAACTGGGTCTGTACAGAAAAAGCACACAAAAACTTTAACAACATGGTATGCTTGCTCAAAAGTCAAACTATATATATCCCTGCTAAATAAAAGAAGAAGAAACCCCTATAACAAAACACTTACAATTACACAAGGCAGGTATACTACTCACTGCGTGCCCACTGAATTTCCCATCTAGGCTGCCTTCTGTAAGCTTTGATTGTATTAGCTGATTAGCAGAAGCGATAAATTGGACAGTATGACTACATTAGAAAATCACTGAATACTAATGTTATTCTTTGTGTATAGTTATCCACACCTATATATTTTTTTTTTCTGAGTAAGTTTTTAGGGTCTCAAAATAGTACTTACAAATTTACAAGTTTAAAATTTACCAGCCTGCAGGTTAAGGAGCGAAGGTGTTGATAATGCAGCATTTGCTTATTGGATACTTCTTGTAAAGCGGATGAATAATAAGTGCTTTGCAAGCTGTTACTTACCTCAATAAATAATGTGATATTTAAAAATTTATCATGTGCCTATGGACATTTCGTGAAATGTATGATCATGATAAGGATGAAACAAATAAAGTACTAAAAGAATTTTTTAAAAAATGTTTTAATTTTATTATGAAAGGTCTGCTCTCCCTGTGTTACCTAAGTAAAATTGTTTGTGGTATGGTAATGAAAGTGTATTAGTTGTCCATTTTGATAATTAAGCAAAAGGGGAATTTGTCTATTTGTATATGGTATGCTGTACCTAACGTTTTTCAAACAAAGAGCGTCAAAATGCAGCCCAATGAATATGTGAGAATTCTTAATTCTTATACTATCTAGAAGTGCTTTTACACTGTCTCACTCACATATACAATTCACCTGGAAAATTGGGCATCACTTGGAGATTTGGAGGATCCATTTTGCTCTAAACCACAAACTCATCGCCATATCCGCTAACTACTGAGATTTCTCCCCTACCCCAGTTTTAAATTCGATTTCCCTTGAACAAAAAAAATTGACAGTTAGCCCTTTGAGCAAAAATGTTTCTTAAAAAGGAATTTATCGCTGAGTGAGAATCAGGGAACTCACACTTGTATGTTCTTTTACAGGCCTGAAAGGAAGACTGACCAACCAATGTGTGATGAGCATGAAGATGAGAAAATCAATATTTATTGTCTGAACTGTGAAGTTCCTACCTGCTCCATGTGCAAAGTGTTTGGAGCTCACAAAAATTGTGAGGTTGCTCCTCTTACACAAGTTTTCCAAAGACAAAAGGTAATTCTGTTTGTTTAAAGTGGGTCTGTCACCCAGACACAAAAAGCTGCAAATTAAATATTAAATTTCTATTTTTTTCATTAAAGCATTCATAGCTGTTTTAAGCTCATTTAAAAATCTCAGCTGTCACTCAAATATTGTCTGCCCCTCCTCTATACCTTAGGCATACTTTCACTTTTTATTCAGCACTTCCTAGATGTCACTCCTCTCCCCACATTCCTCAGTTCTCTTCACCATTTAATTGTGTAGCCAGGGCATGGGGATGGACATCATCTCCCCCATTCTGGTGCACAAACAAGATTCTCTGATGATGCAAGGCTTGTCTTAATAACAGTGTCCACAATATGGCTCCTGCCTGCTTGATATAATTATGAATTCCTAGATTGAAGGACACAAGATTCAAATAGTTTATACAGTGTAATTAAAGTTTATTTTGCCTGACTAATGTGACAAAATAGGATTTTGAATAATTTTTTTGGGTGATGGTTCCCCTTTAACTGGCTTATATTTCTGTTTTCCGTGTATTTTACATTGTTACAAGAATAGATTAGATGAAAAGACTGGCAGATGAATCCAGGCTTCTTTGCTAAGTCCATTTGACATGCTAAATTCAGTCCTGCTGTTGCTTGTCAGTAGCAAGATCTGAGAGTATATCTAATACCAGCACAGTGGGATGGCTTCTTTCTAAAGGCTTCTGTAAAGGCAATAAAATGCTGAACACTTTTTGAAAGAGGTGCCGTGCACTAGAGGCATGATTATACAAGCCCGACGGTCAAGGACACTGTACTTTGTATTCAGTCAGAGCCCAACTAGTATAGGCCATTGTTTTGTTTGTTTTTCCTTTAGCATATCTTTGAAATTAACAATACCTAGTGGGCTGCTCATTTTAGGATCTTATAAAAGGCAAATAAATCACAAATATTAATAAATAACATTCTTTCTTAGCCGTCATGGTAACATTTTAAGTGAGCTTAACCAGGAGACCAAGGCATCCAAAAGCCATTAGCCATTAGCTGACATAGATATATATGTTGTAGTTAATTTGGGTTAAAAACAAAGTTCATCAAGTTTATCCCTTCCACATGAACCACAATGCATATATGTATACATTAACACATAAACTGTATGTGCCAATACCTATACTAGCTAACCAGCTAGATGATCCCAGTAGTCGTGTTAAACATATATTATGCTTGTCCAAGAAGTCATCCAAGCCACTCTTAAATGCATTTATAAAATCTACTACAGGTATAGGTCCGTTATCTGGAAACCTGGTATTCAGAAAGCTCTGAATTACGAAAAGGTCATCTCCCATAGACTCCATTCTATCCAAATTATCCGAAATTTTAAAAATGATTTCCTATTTCTCTGTAATAATAAAACAATACCTTGTACTTAATCCAAACTACAATGTAATTAATATGTATTGGAAGCAAAACTAGGCTATTGGGATTATTTAATGTTTAAATGATTTTTAGTAGATTTAAAGTATGATGATTCAAATTAAGGAAAGATCCGTTATCTGGAAAATCCCATGTCCCGAGTATTCTGGCTAACAGGTCCCATACAGGTATGGGATCTATTATCCAGGTTGCGTGGGGTTTCCCAGATAAGAGATCTTTTTGTAATTTGGGTAGCCATACCTTACATCTACTAAAAATAATTTCAACATTAAATAAACCCAATAGGATTGTTCTGCCTCCAATAAGGATTAATTACATCTTAGTCTCAAGTATAAGCTACTGTTTTATTATTCCAGAGAAAAAGGGAATCATTTTTAAAAAATTTGAATTAGTTGATTAAAAGGGAGTCTATGGGATGTGTTTCTGGATAACGGAACTCAGCAGGGCATTCCACACCATCACTGCCCTCGCCATGAACAGGGGAAGTAAACAGAGGTTACAAATGAGATGTTCTGTATCTCTTGGCTACTCCGATAGGAACAGATCCATCATGGAAACTTTAGAAGCTGTCCATCAGGTGATGACCTAAGGAAATAGATTCTGGAGTACAAAACACTTGAAGCTAATAGAAATGAGTGAACCCCCTGAGATTTGGTTTACCAATATGTATATTTCAATGACTGCATATCTGGATACTTACAAACAACGAAGGGAGACATATGCAATAGATAGTAGATATAAATAATATATATGTCTTTATTTAGTGGAAAGAATTATCATTTTAAATCAGTCTCCTACATAATATGTTAATTAAATGCAATCTGAAGTTAAGTACTAAAGGGAGCAGGTATTTAATGCAGCATCTATTGAAAATATGAATGAAATGATTAATGCTTTTATATGTGATTGGTCTGCTGTGGTTCTGTTTTGCAACTATTTCTATGTAGCCGCTATTGAAAATAATAATTCAATAGCACTTTTAAATATATGTCTGTCTGCCAGTGATTACATCACTAAGGTGTCCTAAATTCAGTCATTGTATATGGAACATATCAGAGCAATCTGGCTGAGGATGACAGGAGTACATTAGTTTAGCTGTTGGGTTTATGTTTTTAACACCTTTACCCTAGCTGAGAACAGAAATATGATAGGGCAAAAGAGACAAGGTCAAATGCAAAGTGCAACAGTGCTGTCAAGCAACATAGAGAGAGAGATAAGGGAGACAGATATGGGCTTATATACTGGCCAAGGATGTACATGCTATTATCCTGGCAGGGCACAACACATACTGCTATTGCTGCCTGTAAATATGCACAGACCCTGTATTGTGCACCCTTGAGTCTTTGATTTGCTGCTCTGCACATGGACCAAGTACTATGTGACTTGCATGATAATGTGATTCGAAGGCATGGTGCTTCCACTCAGCATTAATAAATTACCCCTGTAATCTCATTTTTCCCCCTTCAGGGGGAATTTTCACAGAGGCTGAAGTTGTCAGAAAATCTGCTCCTTTAGGAGCCATGTAAAACTATTGCAAGACTGCATTTCTCATTCTTTAAGTACATACAGCACTCTATTTAGGAACCAATGGAAAATAGTTGCTGTCCCTTTTCAGGCTGAAACACTAATCAGACTGGTGAATGTGAATGGTTTTAGGTACCATTCTGCCCTTGTCATCTAGTTAAACCTCCTAGCCTAAAATGGGGAGTCCTATTTATCAAAATTCAGATTTGTGTTACCTTATTATAAAAAGTCTTATTACCTTATTAAAAAGTCTGAATATATAAACACAAACAAATAAAATAATGAAAAAGTAGGTATACAATTTACATGAGTGATTTTTACTTTTTTTTTTTTTTTGCTTAAAATATTGGAAATTTGTGTTTTTTTAAACCATTTTCCAAAATAATTATTTCTAGCCCAAAGAAATTCAAATTGTGAAAAAAAAATTACAAATGTTAATAAATATCCCCTTAGACATGGGTGATAATGCATGATAATGCCAGAGTGTTATCTTCATACTCACAAAATAGAGTACATACACAAAGATCCATCGTTGGTGGGTTAGAGTAACATTTAAAAGATGATCTTTATTAAGTTTTACATGTCCATAAAAGCCTTATGCGTTTCATGCTGCATGAAGGCACTTTATCATGAGCCATTACATAAAGGGGTAGTATGTTATAGAATGGTTAATTCTACAAAAGTTTTCAATTGACCTTTTTTTCCATAGTTTTTTAATTAATTGATTTCAACTGTTGACTCTTTCCAGCTGTCAAACGGGGGTCATTGACCCAATATAAAAACAAATGCTCTGTAAAGCTACAAATGTATAGTTATTGCTACTTTTTATTACTCATATTTCTATTAAGAGTCCTCTCCTATTCATATTCCAGTGTCTTGGTTATATCGGTGCATGGCTACTAGGTTCGGCCCTAGCAATCATATTGCTGAAATTGCAAAGTGAAGAGCTGCTGAATAAAAAGCTAAATAACTTAAAAAACACAAATAATAAAAAATTAAATTGCAAATTGTCTCAGAATAGCCCTCTCTACATCATACTAAAAGTTAATTTAAAGGTGAACTACACCTTTCAGTGCATTGCAGCACGGAATGTATAAGACTTTTATGGACATGTAAACCTAAATAAAAACCTGTTACTGTTTAACTATTACTCTAACCCAGTGATCCCCAACCAGTAGCTCGCGAGCAACATACTGCTCACCAACCCCTTGGATGTTGCTCCCAGTGTCCTCAAAGCAGGGGCTTATTTTTGAATTCTAGGCTAGGAGGCAAGTTTTGTCTGCATTAAAAACCAGATGTACTGCCAAACAGAGCCTCCTGTAGGTTGCCAGTCCACATAGGGGCCACCAAGTAGCCAATTACAGCCTTTATTTGGAACCCCATGATGTTTTGCATGCTAGTGTTGCTCCCCAACTCTTTTTATTTTTGAATATGACTCACGGGTAAAAAAGGTTGGGGACCCCTGCTCTAAACCATCAACATTCTCTCCCTCTGGCTGAAGGTTTGGATCAAGGCACCCAAACCCAACGTCTCTACTCATGTTTACATCCCTGGGGTTATTATTTCCTATTGAAAATGTTATCTAGCCATAGGACTAATTCTGCACTTTCTATTCCTCAGTCTGAACTCTCAGATGGCATTGCAATACTGGTTGGATGTAATGACAGAATTCAGGCAGTAGTAAGCCAACTGGAGGAGACTTGCAAAACCGTTGAGGTAAGTGTAATACTTTGCAGGTGTTTAGAACATACAGCTTCCCACTGTTATACTATAAATACCATCGCTATTAAACAGTTATCATCAAAAAGTTTATCAGTTTTCTATGAGTCATCTCATTTTGTATGCTGTACCTTGGGACTGCAAGACCAGATTTCCTTCGCTTTATTTTAAAATAAAGATTGATCGTGCAGAGGAGAGTGTACGGTCTGGCTGTCACGTCTGTATTTAATGTAATCCCTCAAAGCTAAAACATATCTGCAATTTGTTAGAACTTTTATCTGTATTCCATTAAGGTTTTTAAGTAGGCGAGGTGTCATCAGGAGCTCATTTTGTGAAAAAGAAACCATTGTTAATGAGTTGAAGGCATTAATTACCAAAAGTGCACCTGATTATTTTTCTATTTTGACAAATCTAAATGTCCCCCTAGTTGTAAGTAATGACATTCATATGTATGATGTGGTTATTCATTAAGGGATAATATTAATCTGATAATGCTTATTCATTTGCACATTGTCTTTTGAGGGCTTCAGTGCTGTATAATGGTTTTCCTCTTGCCTGTTTTAGCCCAAACACGCTTTTACGCTTTACGCTTGTTCTATGTCACAGTGAAATGCTCGGGAATTCTTTTCTTCCAAGAGGCATCTACCAATAAAAACATTTGAAACTCTTAAGCCTTCATATTGCCAAGAAGAGTCAAATGAGAAAAGAATGTTTATCATAAATCTTGTATTAGGGGGCAGTATATTAGACTAATAAAAATAAATCTTATTGGTATCTGAAGGTTACTTTGCTGTGGTAGACGTGCTGTATGTTACTGCATAAAATCATCACCATGTAGACCGGCAATCCAAACTATTCTGCCTTCAAAATCAGCAAAGCCCAACCTCACCCAAGCATGTCTTTATTACCTTTCCTTCTGCTCTGGAGTTAAGCCGATGGGGCAGGCTAGTCATTTGGCCAAATCCCAAATAGTGTATTTGGTGTATCCTTACCCACAATGCAACATTTACCCACAATTCCAACTCAATTGTGATGCAAGGTGGCAATGTGCCTGACGCAATTGTGTTCAAACTAGCACAGCTGTGTATGCCCTTCAAGGCAAATCGGGTGCAATTCTGCTAAAAAATCTTTGGATGTTTGGTGTTTGGATGTAATTATTTTTCAGCAATTGCCATCAAAGTGTCATCTTTTTTTAGGCACAAGTTTGTTGCATTAATTGACAGGGGCCACTATGGGAACCCTAGAGCTACCAATAATGTGAGGGGGCACCTTTTGACTAAAGTACCTGCTCAATGACTTCAGCAAATCTTTTTCGAATGCAACTTTGCTCGTAAATGAGCCCTATAATGTGATTTACCTGCTTGAGTTGTATTTGACATATATTGTTGCTGTAAACAAGGCAAAATATAAACAACATGGTAATTATTTATCATGATCAAATATTAAACAATAGTTTAGACTTAAGGTATATCTGTCTCCTTACATTAAAATTAAATAGAGCACTTTTGGCCCAAGAATGAATATGGAAGTATGGAAGCTGAGCACTGGAATTTATATCTTGCCTCGTGATTAAACCCTAATGATTGACCAAATTGCCCCCTTTACCTTTTGTGCCCGGTATTGGGTCAAGCAATCTCCTTTCTAATCATTAAGTCTTACTTTTCATTTGGCTTCTCTTCTTGACCTGCCTACCTGTTGCATTAGTTTGCATTGCTCTGGTGTCTTTCCTATATATTCCAGGCAGCAAAATGCTGATAAATGCAATGAAAAAATAGCAACCTATTTAGCAAAGAAATTGAAAGGTAGGAAAATTGAATGGATGATGTTCTGTGCCTGATGTGCATGGTGTGATGGCTATACCCTGCCATAGTGCTGCATTAATATAATTCTGAGGCTAATGGTTATAGTCTTCCATGTGCATTCTATCATTATATTGACTGGCAGCTTCCTTGTAGTTCTTTTTATTCATTCCATTAAAATATGTTTTCGTTTATTTCCATCTATAATGGTATAGTGCTATGGAAACTATTTTGTATACTATAATATATAATATTTGATATAATACTTCAAAATGGGAGTTAAAATTCCATTTGGTATTTGCACTTCCCTCCTTACATACACAATGTCCTTACACATATCTGTCTGTTTTTGGAGACTTCCTACCCTTTATAAAGAGCCACATCTTGGGGGATTTACTGTTTAGGAAGCAATGTATGTGCTCACAGGGAAATTGATGGGTAGCACATGATTCTAGGGAATGAGTAATGATAATTTTAAGAGTTTTATTCAGTAACATGCTCACCAGCTCCTTTATATCTCTGTGAAATCACAGGTGACAGTGCTTTTTACTGACATAAAATTTCATTTAATGCTCACATTATATTAGTAGTAATGCTTTTCGTGGTAATGCTCCATTGGTGGTTGGGGCCTCTGGACAGTCTATTTTCCTATACAAGTATGGGATCTATTATTCGGAATATTTGGGACCTACATTCAACTAAAATTTGTTTCTGACACCATGCACCAGTATATATGGGGCAGAAGAGACTGATAGCTAGAGGGATGAAGCTAGCAGAACAATACATTTAAATGCTGCTAAATAGAGAGCCAACTTGTGGCCTGCAGTGAGAATGCCAATTGCATACTTCCTTTAAAGGAACAGTTACACTTAGGGGCAGATTTATCAAGGGTCAAAGTGGATTCGAGTGAAGTTCGAATTTCAAAGTAAATTTTTGTGTACTTTGACCATCGAATAGGCTACCACGACTTCGACTTCGTCTCGAAATAACATCGTTCGAATATTCGACCATTCAATAATCTAAGTACTGTCACTTTAAAAAAACTTCGACTTCAATAGTTAGTCGAAGTAAAATCGTTTGATCGATCGCTGAAATCGTTCGAAATGTTGGATTAGAACGATTTAATCGTTCGTTCGATCGAACGATTTTACCTAGACTGCAAAACGGTCAAATTCAGTAAAAAAAACTTCGACTTCGATATTCCAAGTATAGCCATTCGATGGTCGAATTTCAAGTATATTTCACTTCGAAATTCGACCGTTGATAAATCTGCCCCTTAAAAATTAAATTGTTTTAAAGGAATGACAATATATTGTTCTGTTGAACCAAATATCAACATACTGTAGAGGTCAGCGCTAAAAGCTAGGGAAAAATTGGAATGTAGCAATGTACACTGTCACAGCTGGCCTGTTTGCTTCAGAAACTCTACTATGGTTTTTATAAACAAGCTGCTGTGTAGCCATGGGGCAGTCATTCACAGCTGAAAAAGGAGAAAAGGTAAAGGATACACAGCAGATAACACAGTGGCTTAACTAGATATTATTGGGCCCCATAGCAGATTATTTTTCAGGCCCCTAGGTTGACCAGTTTTACCAGTATTTATTGAAATTGTATATGAATTAGGACCTCATGGGGCCCCTAAACCTCCTGGGCCCCCCTGCAGTCGCAGGGTCTGCTTCCTCTATAGTTACGCCCCTGAGATAACAGATAAACTCTGTACTATACAATGGGATTCTTCAGAACATATCTGTTATCTACTGTGTATGCTGTGCTTGAATATTATATTCATTAATTATTTATTAATTATATAGCAAAAAATAACAGAGCAAGACAACAATACATTATATTATGATTTCTTTAAAACACTTTCATTTTTAGGTGTCAATGTTCCTTTAATCCCACTTGAAACCAAAAATCAGCACATACCACTAGAATCCAGGGGTTTTTGAAAGGCAGTAATATACTGTTTTACTTTTGTTAATTGGTTGCCAAAAGTATGATCAGATTAATCATTAATTGTTTGGATTTCTAGATTTTGGAGCTGATTTCCAGATCTGGTAAGGTCAAAAGGCTCATGCCAGATTTTGGAGCAGGCTCCCACGAGTGCTGGTTTTTGGAGCGTGCAGGATACTGGGATAATGCATATGTATATGTATATTTAAATATATGATTCTTAAAATTTACAACTGAATATTACCAATATCTTATGCTTGCTCAAATTATTGGCATTGGGAACCCCACTTTATTTTACTCCTGGTTAATATTAGGCTAAAGGAAACTGAAAAAACCTTTAATGAGCCCATCTGTAAAAGGCAGCCCCATGTATCAGCTTATGCACTTTGCACTTTAAAGATGTCAACAAAGGACGCGCAAATACTCTCACCTAGAAATAAGTTATTATGTGACATGTTTTATACTGTGGTTGCTTGTTCCATATTCAACAAAAGCTATGTCTTAGGAAGAAAATAATCACAGATGCAAAGTATGCCCTCTGCAGTTGGCAGGTTAATAATATGAACATTGCCAGTTTTCAAAATGCGATACAGTTTTGCAGGACCTCCTAGATAAATATGAAGAAAACGAGTGAAAAGAGTAGTTTACAGAGCTAGCTATTTAGAGATACAGTGAGGATATTTGAAAATTCTAGTAACCATTATAAAGAAAAGGTAAAATGTACTGGTCAGCTGTTTGAAAGCAAATATCACTAAGGATTCCTAAACGTGGGTACACTGTAGTTTTATCATATCTTAATTCATTATATAAGTAGTTAGAAATGAATGTAGGTTGTCATAATTATATCCAATCCATAATGTGCAGTGTGTGTGTATTGTTTTGATGATAATGTGCAATTCTATTTGTTTTCTTATGGATGTGGTAACATAAGGTACTATTATGTATAAACAGCCCATTTATTTGTGGCCATACAGGGGCAGTTTGGGGATATATAGCGGGTGTAATGTATATTAGGACAAGATGGTATATTAGGACAACATGTAGATCTAGTGGCCCAGCTTGTCTAATCACTACATGAAAAGGATCTTGTGAGAAATGTCATGCTTAGCTCTAAGCAAATTTCTGTACGTCATGGATTGGCCATTGGTCTAGCAACAGTAGTGGGATTGGCCACTGCTTAATAAGGAGTCTGGTCAGAATATTCAGTCTTAAAGGAGATCCAAACTAGGGATGAGCAGGGTTAAACTGTGCTGGCAAGCGGATAACTTATTATTGTATGTATTTAGACTTTTAAATGTGTCTTTTAGGCCCTTTACTGAGTGAACATTTATACTTCTGTTTCAGTAAACAGGATTATCTACTGACTAATGAAACATTATTACGGCACAAGCGATGATAAAACTGAAAATAGTCATTTCACCAAGAAATGATGAACATTGAATATGATTTCCTGGAATATGTAAGGAATAAACAAAATGTATTTTGCTAAAATAAAAAACAGAAAACAACTGCCATGAAAACATATCATTTTGAAGAGTAGAGTTCCAGGTATTATGTTGTTTCTTTCCTAAAATGCTTTTAAACTTTAGTTTTGTTTATAAATGACAAACCATAGTCCAAACCCAACTGTGGTGCAGAAGTACAGAGTTCCACTCAGTAACAAGCCATGAATACTTCCATTATATGGAATCAAACGGCACTTACCAATACAATGTGCTGGACATGTGCAGTGTTGTTATTGAGATCTCAGCACAGACATTTCAATGGGGCATCCCCCTTATTCATCTGCTTTTTCACAAAAGTGAAACTGGATACAATGTCATGTCATTAAAGGGATTGAACTCTAACTACAAATACACCTGGGTATAGAATGTCATATCCATGCCAAATAAATAGCATGATGTCCATTATGCAGCTGATTAAATTATGTATCCTCTCACAGACAAGGAAAACTCCTCATATATCTTTCCTGCTCCTTTCCATGGAAACAAAAAAAATCGGAATCAACATAATTCCACATTAAGAGGCAGATTTATCAAGGGTCGAATTTCGAACAAGCTTCGAAATTCAACCTTAGAATTGCAATACTTCGACTTCGAAAATCGATGTTTTTTTACATCGAATTTGGCCATTTGCATTTGAAGTAAAATCGTTCGATCGAACAATGAAATCCTTCGAATCGAACGATTCGAAGGATTTCATCCATCGATCGAATGATTTTTCTTCGACTGCAAAATACTTAGAAAACTGCTCTAGAAGGTCCCCATAGGCTAACATAGCACGTCGGCAGGTTTAATTTGGTGAAGTATTGAAGTCAAAGTTTTTTTAAAGAGACAGTACTTCGATTATCGTATGGTCGCATATTCGAATGATTTTACTTTGAATCGAATTCGAAGTCGTAATATCCTATTCGATGGTCGAAGTCTCCAAAAAATTACTTTGAATTTCATATTTTTTTACTTCGAAAATTCCCTCGAATTCACTTTGACCCTTGATAAATCTGCGCCAAACTCTTCATATCAAATATGAATAACTCAATCCCAATTTCAAATGAAAGAGACAGCACTTTAGAATAAGCAAGACTACGTAACCTCATGGGTGCTACCATATACATTTTCTCTATCCAATATATTTCCTTCTGTTATAGGGTCCTTTTGAAGAAACCGCTTTATATAATGGCACACTTCTAGATTTGCAGTAATGACCATTTACCATTTACTGCTGTCATAAATAATATGTAACATACATAACATTCCTCCATAAATAGGGTTCCATGTTTCTCTTCCCTTTTTAGGATCTCCCAATAGCCAGATATGAATTTATACATTCAGGGGTACTATAATGTACTATAATATGCAGTCACAAATTTCATTCTTCCGACATAGGGGCAGATTTACAAAAGGGTGAATTGTCGCCAGCGACAGATTCGCACACATCGCACCACTTTGCCAGACGCAAATTCGCGACCACAACGCTAATTCACTAATATGCAAAGTTGCGCCTTGGGTGCCGAATGCTGGCGTCTTTTTGTTAACGTTACTTCAGCAGTGCGAGCATTTCATAGTGAAGATGCGTTAGCGTTCGTCTGTGCCTTGAGAAAAATCGCTAGTGATATTGCGCTTAGGTCACATTTGCATACGGCGGGTAATTTAAAGTTGTATGGATGTTTTTATTATAAATGTTGGTGCAAATGCTTGTAGTTTCCACTTTTTATTACACATGTCCAAGGAATCTTAATAAAGACAAGAGAGTTAATATAATGCCCTACACATTAGCCCACTGTAAAATGAATGTTCCATATGTTATGAAATGTCTGGTGAAAACCGGTTACCCAAAAAAAGTTTAAGTCAACCAAAAAAAATTTAAGTCAGGACTTTTGCAGGCAATTCTGCTTTAAAAATGGAAAAGCAACTATTTGGTCCAAAAGCATTAAAGTCAATGGACGTCCGAATAATTTTCAATTTTTACAATTTTTTTGTGTCTGGTGAATTTATTCACTAATTGTGGAAGCTCTTTCAGTATAATGAGTTGCTGTTGTTGATTTGGTTGGCTGAAAGAGCATTTGAATCTTCACTGTTTTCTGCAGCATAATTCAATAATTATATAATACCTAATGGGCTCAAGCATTGTGGTATTCTATCTGTAGTGCTGGGTCACAGAGCATTTCTCGGCTCTCTCTCTCCCACCAAGACGCTAAGGAAGGCAACCAATTGTGATATCATCTATTCAGAAATTGAAGTTTAAATGAGTCTGCAGAGCTTGCCGAAGAAAGATTACATTACTTAATGGAGGTTCCAACCACAAAACAAAACAAGTGTGTAGCACTTTTCTAAGAAGAAAAAAGAAAAAGGCACATGAATATAAGAATAAAGCACGGCTCAATGTAATCACCAGAAATTACTATAACAAGCAAATTATACTACTTTCTACATTAAAACTGCATACATACAGTAGTTTTCAACAAAAATAAACTTCTGTTGACTTTAATGCCAGCATCCCTCTAACAGCA